>NC_086447.1:371073546-371226046 GCF_028390025.1 Pseudophryne corroboree | reverse complement strand
TCCAAGAAACTCAGTAGAGCTCCTCAGTGTGCATCCAGTCTACCTGGGCACAGATTCTAAACTGGAGTCTGGAGGAGGGGCATAGAGGAAGGAGCCAGGTCACACCATTTGAAAGTCTTAAAGTGCCCATGTCTCCTGCGGATCCCATCTATAACCCATGGTTCTTGATGTGACCCCAGCATCCTCTAGGACGTATGAGAAATAAGATTTGGAGACTACTTTTGGAAGGAAAGAGCAAGTAGGTTGTAAAACCGCCCAGTACGGATTGAAAATCAAGAAAGGAGATCGATGAGATAAGGCAGGCCGTCCTAAAACCCGGCGGGACAAAGAAATAGCCAAGACAAAAAACATTTTCTATGTAAGTCATCTGAGATCCACCTACTGAAAAGGAGAACATGCAGAGCCCAGAAAATCAAGAGCAAATCACAAAGTTTGTCTGAAGTCACAAACAGGGGTTGAATTTACGGTTTGAATAGCTAGAGTAGCAGTCCAGCATCTCTGAAAATAACCTGAAAAGCGCAGAAACCTGGACTTTCAGGGATGACAGACGAAGCCACAAATATAAGAATGTCTTAAAAGAAGACCAAATCTTCGCCACACAAACAATTCCCGGTTTAAATTTCTGCCAAGAACACCAGTAGTAGGTTCGCCAAACTCTATGGTATGCCCAACTGAAGACTGTATTCGTGCAAAGAACATGGTACCAATCACAGCATTAGAAAAACCTCTGGCCCTCAGGAGGGTGGTCTCAGCCGCCACCCCATCAAAGCCAGATGATTCAGATTCGGGTGGGAACGCGGTCCTTGGGAGAAAAGATCAAGCCTGAGAGGAAGCCGCCACGAAGTTGCTAATGGCAGGAGCTACAAGTGCCTCCATCTTGTTTCAATCACCTGAGGCAGAAGAGACATTGGAGGGAAGATGTACATCAGAGGAAAGGTCTGAGGAAACGAGAGAACATCCATGCAGAATGCCCCTGATTCCAGAGTTCTGGAACAGTAGCGAGAAAGCTTGTGGTTGAGATGTGAGGCCACCAGGTCTATGGATGGAAGACCACCAGTTGACGAAAAACCTCCTGTTGAATAGACATTTCCCCAAGTGGGGAATGTCCCGACGGCTGAGTCAGCCTTCCAGTTGCCCACTCCCTTGTGCTGCCTTGATGATTGATGTAGGTGACAGCCGTTGCCTTGTGTGCCTGACACAAGACCCTATAGATCGCCCAAAGTTCTAATACAGATGTAGCGACACTCATCGTAGCTACATCTGTCTGGGGAGTGTCTCTGTACGCTGCCTCGACATGGCTAGGCGCTGTATCGCCTAGCCGCACCAAGATTGTCCACCTGCGATGTAGCCACGCTAGATGAGCTACAATGCTACATGTTTATGGGATGATGAAGCCCCGAGTCCCGGAAAGGTTGCTTCCTGAGTAAATGCCTTCAAGCCTCTGGGCCTGGCATCCGTGGTGAGAAGAAACAATTGTTGGACCAGGAATGGCCAAGCCTTGTCCAGTTGAGGTGGCGGTAATGTAGGCAGAAATAAACTATAACCTGGCGAGGTATAGCAGGACGGTAGATCCAGCACTCTCTGCAGGCAGGCAGACACAGAGGCAAAATAAACACTCAGCGAACTAGTGGGAAGAGAGTGCTACCAAGCAGGGAGCACACCACAGAGCAAGGAGGGATGAATGGAGGGAAGGTCCCACCACCGTGGGCAAACAAGTCAGGGACCCCACTCCGTGTAATAAGGTGAAATTATCTCTGGTGGTCTTGTAAGGGAGCAGAGCACAGGGCCCTCATTGGCCCCTCCTCACTCTTGTGCCCCCCCCCCCCGACGCAGAGGGAGGAAAAATGCAGACACAACGATTACTCATCCAATGTTTTTCATCTTCCTCGTTGTATACACTGCTACTAGTGGATAGCAATCCTCCTATATCTGTGTTGGGAGCCTTAGTCCGCACGGCACCTTGTAAAGTTTTACTTGTTGCACTTTATTTTAATATTCTTTCTTATGACTACTACTGTATTTTGTTTGCTTATGTTTATTGCATTTTTACTTATTACGTGCTATTCACACACCATATTATTCTAGATTATCCTTGTCTCTTGATTTTTAGCTAACACTGTAAACTGTTTTGTTTTCTTGCTTGATGTGCTTTGCACAAAAAAAAAAAAAAATTACTACTCACCTGGCAAATAAGGCCCGGGCCAAAGCCAACCTCATGCGCCATCCACCAGAGAACTCCCTGAAGAGATAAGAATCAAACGTTCCTCAATACATCATATCTTATAAGCTAGGGTTCTTTTTCCACATTATGTAGATAGCTTTATTAAAAAGGTGGCAATGTCTTTCAGTGCACACCCCATTAATAACCACAACCTTAAAATAAGCTGCCACCATCATCCACTTACTTGGTCAGTTGCTGTTGCATAAAGTGTTTGAATCCCAACCCAGCAAGGATCACAGAGGCTCTGAGAGGAGAGAAAGACAAAGTAGACTTACTTACTATACAACCATAGCAATGTATGGAGAAACAATTTGGAGGGATAGTAGACTGTACCTGGCAGGGGCTTTGTCAGCCTCAATTTCTTCTAGTTTGCTGTAGATCTCCGACAGGCGGGCAGTCTCTGAACCGTCACCCCTGGGACACATATGAAACAAAGATCAAAATGGGCATGCAGTAATAAGTAACAGTTGCAAAGATGTGGAAACATTATAGATCACTACAGAAATCTTTTGTTAGCCCCTCAGGCCGTTTCACAACTATACGTGCATACGTGCTTTGGCTGCCTGCAAGGTCTATATAACATCACCTCATTTAGATATGCCAACGGTGGAGCATTCTAACTACACTAGGTCGCGTAACTAATTTGACAGCACCACTCACCTCCTACAGTCACATTCTACACATATTGGGACTGATCTCATTGGAGGCAAAGCAAAAAAAAAAAAAAAGCAAGTCACTTTGTACCAGAACAAACAATGGGGGTAATTCAGACTGCATTGCTGCAGCGGCAGCGATCGCAGTCTGAATTTTTTTGTGGAGTGCGCACCCCGGGAGCCCAGTGAGATGCTAAAGGCATCTCAGGGCTGCAATCACCTCTGCCTGATTGACAGGCAGACGCGGGAGGGGGCATGCCAATGGCGTTAAAATGCCGTTGGCGGGGCGCAGTCTGGACAATGCAGGCACGTCCGGAACGCTGAGGGGGTCCACACGCAGCCACTGCGACCCGGGATGCGGCGGGTAGCTCTCTGCCAGAGCGCAGGGAGCTACTCGCCGGGTGTAAAAGCATTTAGGGCCAGACATGTGGGGCGGACAAGCCCTTTGCTGGGCATCCCCCCGCATGTCGGAGAAAACGATCGTAGATGTACTAAATTTAGCACATCTACGATCAGATCTGAATTAGGCCCCATGTTGCAATGCAACGGTGCAAACACATTTAGTATTTTTGCATGTAGGATAAATACTAACTGCTTTTACATGTACCCAACAAATGCTGCACAAACTGTATTTTTACATACAATATAGATTTGAGTTTTGACACACCCGTCTCAAATCTAAATCTTTCTGCGTATTATAAATCTCCCCCACCTGCAGTGCAACATGGTTCCAATGTGCATACTGTTTGTGCTTTGCTCACAACTCCTAATCAGCCGCATTGTCTCAAATACCCTGCTTTTAGGTTTCAGGTCAACCAGTGTGGAACCTTTCATTTTTCTGCGCACTGTTCTTTGAACTGCACCTTAGTATAACATTTTCTATTACAAGAACTGCAATATTACAGATAATCAGCTGTGCTGTATGGAAATGATGGTTATGCACTATGGGGGAGTATATGAGGTTTTTTTTTTTTTTAATGTCAAAAGCAATCAAACACGGGAATGCTAATATATGGAGAATGAATGTAAAATGAACTGTTTCACACCGATTTCACAAAGCAGCATATTGGGAGACTTGATATTCAAAAATGCACAGCGTGGAAAGGATAGGTCACACACAGGGGAATGGCAGGAGACATTACTGTATTGGGCCCTATACACTGGCCGATTTGTCGCCGAGGTGCCCGCCAGCAGGGGAAGGGGGGCAAGTGAAATTTCTTCACTCCCTGACGTCACCCGGTCCCATAGACCTGCATGCTAATATGGCTTGCAGGTATAAACGAGCCAGCACCAACGACTAACGACCGTGGGACTACGCATCATTCATCGTTTACGCCTACACACTGAAAGATATGAACAATTTCTTGTTCATTACTGAACGAGATTGTTCATATCGGCCGCACACATCGCCCATTGTGTAGGGCCCTTATATGAAATGGCGGTACTCAACTTTTTGACAATAATGTCTCATTAGGAATTAGGACACGGCCCTAAAGATATTGGTAGAACTTTAGCTGTCTTATGGAAAAAATAATGATAATGCTCATTTACAAACATGGTTGAATCAGTGAGAGGTCAATTCAAATGTGGGTGATGCTGGGCACACGAGCAAATGCGCATATATGCTACACTTATGGTAGCCCCAAGATTACAGATTTTTTTTTAAGTAGCCCTATGGCTTGGAACATTGGTGCCCCCCTTAGGGCTATATTCAATTGTTTTGCTACCGCCCCCCCCCCCCCCCCGCCTAAAGTGACGGGAAATCGTGGGGCGCAATTCAATTGGAGTTTTTCCGCGCAGATCGCGCCCATAAAGGTCAGGTTTCGCCACGTAAATCAGCTAAACCCGACCAAAGTGGAGGGCGCTATCACGAAAAGTGCTGTTTGGGCACCCAAATGGGTATCTTTTCGCGCATTTAAGCTCACAACCCACCACGAGCTCAAAGGAAGACGCTGGCAGCAGTCAGGCCTGAACGGAGCTACAATTGAACAGCTCCGATTGGGCGCAATTTAGTGGCTGCTAGTGGGAAAACATTTGAATTCCATCCTTAAGTGTTTCAATTCTGACAACACCAGCAGGAAAGTAAAAAAGAGAATTGTGTTTGATATGGGGAAAAAGTGGGTCAGATAGTGCCAAAGCTGCCTAGCAGTGTGTGTCATAACTGGAACATCTGAGCTCACAAAGCATCATGAAGTATTAAATATGCTTGGCCAAACATCACTTTTAGCCATTCCCTTACTTTCCCGCACTGATCCGTGCATTAAGTGCTTTCTCCTCTTGCAGTAGACTCTCACGTAATGTATCACACTCCAACACACTTTGTAGAGCTGGTGTTTCATCTCCGGCCACCTCTTGCTCCACGTGTAGAATGCTGAGGTGCGAGGGAACACGAAGGCTGCGACTAGCAAGCATCTTCAATAACGTTGTTTTACCCAGACCGTTTCTGCCCACTAAACCATATCGCCGACCTGATGCTAAATGCAACTCAGCACCTGCTAACAGGACCCTGTAATGAAAGGATGGAAAGGTATTATCTATAATCACATCTCATTGTACAATTATGAAAATATATTGTTCATTGGCAAAAAATAAAATAAATTAAAAGCTTTTAGATATTTAACATATATTCCGTTTTTATTTAAACCTTCTTATGCACTGAACAGTATAATTGGTATTAGCGTTGGGCAACCATATAGCTTGTTAGTGGTTTATGAAGGTTTATATTGAAGATATAGTAACTGTAATACTGGTCGCACAGGTTACTTCTTATTATGAGAATGACCCCAATTTATATTATCCAGAGCACATCTGCGTTATTCGTAACCATTTAGGGGGTGCTACCACAGGCAAAATAAATCTGCATGAAAGAAGGAGAGAGGGGGTTCGAAATGCCTTAAAGTGGTGCACTTAATCTTTAATTAAAATATAACTTTTATTATAATATATGGTAAAACCAGCGAATATTAAAAGGAAAAGTAAAAGTAGTGTGAATAAGAAAGAAATCGTGATTAAAATTAAAAGAGCTGCGCACTAGATGTCACCCAAATGATGTATATATTATTCATATGGTTTCAGGATAATGAAGAGTGTGTCAAAGGTATATGTTTCCTATATAGCTGTGTCTCTACTAGCCATAGAGGAACTCCTTAAATAAATGTCTCAAGTTTTCCAATCCTTCCCAGGATACATAATATGAGACTACTGTGGAAACAGGACTCCAATTTTCCTAGTGTGTGTTATACTAATAGTAATACTCTAATAGTTAGCTGTGTTCTTATAATAGCAGTAATAAACTTAATAAAATGATCTCCCAAAGCTGTGAGCTATGCTTTCAGTATATCACAGAAATGGTAACAGAACTCTGGCTGAGCTACAAATATATCTCATAAACATCTGAGTGCCCTCCTGAGCTTCGTAAATATTGTTACATCCTTTAGAGAGGAACCATAAACATATGATACATTTGTATCACATGAGAGAAAAACAACTGCTGTCAGCTCACGGATTGAACTCTGGCAGCCTGAGATCTTTTGGCTGTTAATACGTGACAGTCTTATCTTGTTAAGTTGTGACTGGATGAAGGGGCTCGTTTACAGCTATCGTCGCTGCTGACAGAAGTTAATCAGCAGTCCCTAGTCACAATATTATTTTCTCAACACTTGATCTCTATATATGGTTATATTAGGACTTTATTCGTGTAGTCCATATGGGATCATTCAGGATTTAATCTCTCTGTTATTAGAGATAATAATAATAATAATAATAATAATGAGATAATAAGGGCTCAATCAGTGCTAATCATCTTCTGTGCACTGTTCATTTCTGTATTAGGATAACCCAAAAATTGCAATAGTAACCAAGCCTTTATGATTATGTTCTGATACCTGGATGTATTAAGCGCCCACAATATCACAGTTTTTAGACATTTATTGTAATATTTCTAAAAAGAATTACATTAGCATATGCTTTCAATAAGTCAATAATAGCTGTGAGCATTACATATGTGAGCCGTGTCACTGATGTTCTGACGTGTATATAATCCTTTATCAGGCAATTTTCAATATATACACATATGCATCGAGTGTTTAATATCGTTCATGTCAGAACTAAGTACTGCAATCTAAGAGAACACCTTTCACATTGACTGCACACAGTGTGTTTCAGTATGCACAATGGAGTCTGAGATGAATTTCTAATACAACTGTTTCCTATACATATCCCCGCAGCTTGCATGGGATATGTCACTCTTCACTTATTCAATCCTTCCTAATCTGACATAGTAAGGTGACTATCTGCAGTGCGCAGCTAGCCTGATGCACGCTTCGCTGTTCGCTTCATCAGAGGCAGAACCAGATTGCCTCCGGGTTCACCTTTAAATACCGGCGGTTGCCGCAATCCGCCAATAGGAATTCCTTTTCTTAGTAAAATATCCAGTGACGTGATGACAGCTCGTCTCCCGATGTACAGGTCACGTGATCAGCCCTCACTGTGTTTCCCTGCGTCATCATCCCAGGGAATCTCAATCAATCTCAGTGAGGCAGGCTAGACCATTTGTTCAGGCTAGATGCTGCGAGTGCCTATCCATATAGAGAGATATCAGACTTAAAGTGACCTTTATTACCCTCAAAATGTCAGGTCCATATACTGAAGTGTATATCTAAAAGAGCCCTGGTGTCTGACCTTACATGTATTGAGTCTTTTGTCCACTCAATATCCTGAACAGCAAGAAGGCTTACAGTTATACAAAATAGATGATTAATATAGTATTTAAATTATTTTTCAATTTAATAGGCTTACAGTTATACATAATAAATCATTAGTACAGTATTCAAATTATTTTTTAATTTTATTTTTCCAATTTGATTATTTTGTTATAGCAAGTAATCTTATCCAAGTTAATAATGAGTAAATACAAATCATTTCCAAACAAATGTTTGCATATGTGTAGATCAGTCCACAATTATATTGTGCTGAGATGTTAAATAGATGAATATGTATAAAGAGAGCATTAAGTGGATGCTCCCATTCTGGAGCAGATAATGATTCATAATGACATCAATAAAAGCTGGAATGCTTTAAAATATCCTTAAGGCATATATCTTATTCTATTGGATTGTCCAAGTGAGTTATGATTCCAAAAATTCCATTGGGTCCAGTTACTGTATAATAACCTAATTGCGTGATAATTAATGTGCAGTGAATTGAAACAGAAATAGTCAAAATATCCAAGAAAAGAAGAAGGTGTATGATACTTAGAGAAAGACCAACAGGTAATTCCTATTCTGTTGGATTGTGCAAGTCCCTACTAGTCATAATGTGAATCTGTGCACTATTAGATCGAGATACTCAATCTCTTATTTTTGATGTCTTTAAATCAATATATGTGTGATAGAAATCCAACATTAAAAAAAAAAAAAAAATATATAAAAATATTTTTTTTTATTTCTTATATAAGAAATATATAAATGTGAGATGAATGTTCCTTATTAGGGAGCAAATAATTAATGAGCTGACAGCAGTTGTTTTTCTCTCATGTGATACAAATGTATCATATGTTTATGGTTCCTCTCTAAAGGATGTAACAATATTTACGAAGCTCAGGAGGGTACTCAGATGTTTATGAGATATATTTGTAGCTCAGCCAGAGTTCTGTTACCATTTCTGTGATATACTGAAAGCATAGCGCACAGCTTTGGGAGATCATTTTATTAAGTTTATTACTGCTATTATAAGAACACAGCTAACTATTAGAGTATTACTATTAGTATAACACACACTAGGAAAACTGGAGTCCTGTTTCCACAGTAGTCTCATATTATGTATCCTGGGAAGGATTGGAAAACTTGAGACATTAATTTAAGGAGTTCCTCTATGGCTAGTAGAGACACAGCTATATAGGAAACATATACCTTTGACACACTCTTCATTATCCTGAAACCATATGAATAATATATAAATCATTTGGGTGACATCTAGTGCGCAGCTCTTTCAATTTTAATCACGATTTCTTTCTTATTCACACTACTTTACTTTTCCTTTTAATATTCGCTGGTTTTACCATATATTATAATAAAAGTTATATTTTATATTGAAGACATAAATAAGCCATGCCATATCTTACAAACTACTTCATTTACTACTTGTAAACATTTTCAAGTCAGTGTTATTACTGAGAACAAGTACTACACGAGTGCAGAAAACAAAACCAAAGAAATAAAATAGTCTGATGTCTAGTACTCACCTCTCTCCAAAAGACACATCAAAGTTCTCGATTCGGATGTCATATGACTTGTTCTTGCCACTGGATTCTATTCGATTCTCCTTCTTACTACCAGCTTGACTGGCTGAAGCCTCTTCCATTACTCTGCAAAGAGTAACTAAAGTTAGGTTGCATGAAAGAAAAGGAAACCCTAGAACTAGTAGCATTTCCCCGAGTTATAACATCAAAAAAACAACATTACATCCTCCAGACTTACACATTACCACCGACTTTCTGCGAGTCCCGTTCAGACCGCTTTTCTTGTTTTGACTTCAGTTTGGCTTCTGCCCTTTCCAACTTCTTCACATTAACAGTCTGAGTGAACAAAGGAAAAAGAACCTGACATTTGTTCTCAAAGCTTCATTTTTGTTTTCAAAAAATAAGAATTTACTTAGCGATAATTCTATTTCTCGTAGTCCGTAGTGGATGCTGGGACTCCGTAAGGACCATGGGGAATAGCGGCTCCGCAGGAGACAGGGCACAAAAGTAAAGCTTTAGGATCAGGTGGTGTGCACTGGCTCCTCCCCCTATGACCCTCCTCCAAGCCTCAGTTAGGATACTGTGCCCGGACGAGCGTACATAATAAGGAAGGATTTTGAATCCCGGGTAAGACTCATACCAGCCACACCAATCACACCATACAACTTGTGATCTGAACCCAGTTAACAGTATGATAAAACGTAGGAGCCTCTGAAAGATGGCTCACAACAATAAACAACCCGATGTTATTGTAACAATAACTATATACAAGTATTGCAGACAATCCGCACTTGGGATGGGCGCCCAGCATCCACTACGGACTACGAGAAATAGAATTATCGGTAAGTAAATTCTTATTTTCTCTGACGTTCTAAGTGGATGCTGGGACTCCGTAAGGACCATGGGGATTATACCAAAGCTCCCAAACGGGCGGGAGAGTGCGGATGACTCTGCAGCACCGAATGAGAGAACTCCAGGTCCTCCTCAGCCAGGGTATCAAATTTGTAGAATTTTAGCAAACGTGTTTGCCCCTGACCAAGTAGCTGCTCGGCAAAGTTGTAAAGCCGAGACCCCTCGGGCAGCCGCCCAAGATGAGCCCACTTTCCTTGTGGAATGGGCTTTAACAGATTTTGGCTGTGGCAGGCCTGCCACAGAGTGTGCAAGCTGAATTGTACTACAAATCCAACGAGCAATCGTCTGCTTAGAAGCAGGAGCACCCAGCTTGTTGGGTGCATACAGGATGAACAGCGAGTCAGATTTTCTGACTCCAGACGTCCTGGAAACATATTTTCCGGCCTTGACAACGTCTAGCAACTTGGAGTCCTCCAAGTCCCTAGTAGCCGCAGGCACCACAAATAGGTTGGTTCAGGTGGACGCTGAAAACACCTTAGGGAGAAACTGAGGACGAGTCCTCAATTCCGCCCTGTCCGAATGGAAAATCAGATAAGGGCTTTTACAGGATAAAGCCGCCAATTCTGACACGCGCCTGGCCCAGGCCAGAGCCAACAGCATGACCACTTTTCCTGTGAGATATTTTAACTCCATAGATTTAAGTGGGTCAAACCAATGTGACTTTTGGGACCCAAAAACTACATTGAGATCCCAAGGTGCCACTGAAGGCACCAAAGGAGACTGTATATGCAGTACCCCTTTTACAAACGTCTGAACTTCAGGGACTGAAGCTAGTTCTTTTTGGAAGAAAATTGACAGAGCCGAAATTTGAACCTTAATGGACCCCAATTTCAGGCCCATAGACACTCCTGTTTGCAGGAAATGTAGGAATCGTCGAATTTCCTCCGTCGGGCCTTACTGGCCTCGCACCACGCAACATATTTTCGCCAAATGCGGTGATAATGTTTTGCGGTTACATCCTTCCTGGCTTTGATCAGGATAGGGATGACTTCATCCGGAATGCCTTTTTCCTTCAGGATCCGGCGTTCAACCGCCATGCCGTCAAACTCAGCCGCGGTAAGTCTTGGAACAGACAGGGTCCATGCTGGAGCACGTCCCTTCTTAGAGGTAGAGGCTACGGATCCTCCGTGAGCATCTCTTGAAGTTCCGGTTACCAAGTCCTTATTGGCCAATCCGGAGCCACGAATATAGTGCTTACTCCTCTCCATCTTATCAATCTCAGTACCTTGGGTATGAGAGGCAGAGGAGGGAACCCATACACTGATTGGTACACCCACGGTGTTACCAGAGCCTTTACAGCTATTGACTGAGGGTCCCTTGACCTGGCGCAATACCTGTCGAGTTTTTCCCAACGGTTTATAATCATGTGGAGGACTTCTGGGTGAAGTTCCCACTCTCCCGGGTGGAGGTCGTGCTGAGGAAATCTGCTTCCCAGTTGTCCACTCCCGGAATGAATACTGCTGACAGTGCTATCACATGGTTTTCCGCCCAGCGAAGAATCCTTGCAGCTTCTGCCATTGCCCTCCTGCTTCTTGTGGCACCCTGTCTGTTTACGTGGGTGACTGCCGTAATGTTGTCCGACTGGATCAGCACCGGCTGACCTTGAAGCAGAGGTCTTGCTAAGCTTAGAGCATTGTAAATGGCCCTTAGCTTCAGATATTTATGTGAAGTGATGTCTCCAGGCTTGACCATAAGCCCTGGATATTCCTTCCCTGTGTGACTGCTCCCCAGCCTCGCAGGCTGGCATCCGTGGTCACCAGGACCCAGTCCTGAATGCCGAATCTGCGGCCCTCTAGAAGATGAGCACTCTGCAACCACCACAGGAGGGATACCCCTGTCCTTGGTGACAGGGTTATCCGCTGATGCATCTGAAGATGCGACCCGGACCATTTTTCCAGTAGGTCCCACTGGAAAGTCCTTGCGTGGAATCTGCCAAATGGGATTGCTTCGTAGGAAGCCACCATTTTTACACAGAACCCTTGTGCATTGATGCACTGAGACTTGGCTCGGTTTTAGGAGGTTCCTGACTAGCTCGGATAACTCCCTGGCTTTCTCCTCCGGGAGAAACACCTTCTTTCTGGACTGTGTCCAGGATCATCCCTAGGAACAGAATACAAGTCGTCGGAACCAGCTGCGATTTTGGAATATTGAGAATCCAATCGTGCTGCCGCAACACTACCTGAGATAGTGCTACACTGACCTCCAACTGTTCCCTGGATCTTACCCTTATCAGGGAATCGTCCAAGTAAAGAATAACTAAAATTCCCTTCCTTCGAAGGAATATCATCATTTCGGTCCTTACTTTAGTAAAGACCCGGGGTGCCGTGGACCATCCCTACAGCAGCGTCTGAACTGATAGTGACAGTTCTGTACCATAACCTGAGGTACCCTTGGTGAGAAGGGTAAATTTTTTGACATGAAGGTAAGCATCCTTGATGTCCCGAGACATCATGTAGTCCCCTTCTTCCAGGTTCGCAATCACTGCTCTGAGTGACTCAATCTTGAATTTGAACCTCTGTATTCAAAGATTTTAGATTTAGAATCGGTCTCACCGAGCCGTCTGGCTTCGGTACCACAATAGTGTGGAATAATACCCCGTTTCCTTTTGCAGGAGGGGTACCTTGATTATCACCTGCTGGGAATACAGCTTGTGAATGGCTTCCAAAACTGCCTCCCTGTCAGAGGGAGACGTCGGTAAAACCGACTTTTGGAAACGGCGAGGGGGAGACGTCTCGAATTCCAATTTGTACCCCTGAAATATTACCTGAAGGATCCAGGGGTCTACTTGCGAGTGAGCCCACTGCGCACTGAAATTCATTGAGAACGGGCCCCCACCGTGCCTGAGCTTGTAAAGCCCTAGCATCATACTGAGGGCTTGGCAGAGGCGGGAAAGGGTTTCTGTTCCTGGGAACTGGCTCATCTCTGTAGCCTTTTTCCTCTCCCTCTGTCACGAGCAGAAAAGAGGAACCTTTTGTCCGCTTGCCAACAAAGGACTGCGCCTGATAATACCGCGTCTTATTTTGAGAGGCGACCTGGGGTACAAACGTGGATATCCCAGCTGTTGCCGTGGCCACCAGGTCTGAAAGACCGACCCCAAATGCCTTTTTTAAGGCAATACTTCCAAATGCCGTTTGGAATCCGCCTCACCTGACCACTTTACTGGTAGAATTGGACAACGCACTTATACTTGATGCCAGTCGGCAATATTCCGCTGTGCATCTCGCATATATTTTAAATGCTCTATAGGCAATAATATACTGTCCTTATCTAGGATATCAATATTTCCAGTCAGGGAATCCGACCACGCCAACCCAGCACTGCACATCCAGGCTGAGGCGATTGTTGGTCGCAGTATAACACCAGTATGTGTGTAAATACATTTTAGGATACCCTCCTGCTTTCTATCAGCAGGATCCTTAAGGGCGGCCATCTCAGGAGAGGGTAGAGCCCTTGTTCTTACAAGCGTGTGAGCGCCTTATCCCCCCTAGGGGGTGTTTCCCAACGCACCCTAACCTCTGGCGGGAAAAGGTATACTGCCAATAACTTTTTAGAAATTATCAATTGTTATCGGGGGGAAACCCACGCATCATCACACACCTCATTTTATTTCTCAGATTCAGGAAAACTACAGGTAGTTTTTCCTCACCAAACATAATACCCCTTTTGGTGGTACTCATATTATCAGAAATGTGTAAACATTTTCCCTTGCCTCAATCATGTAACGTGTGGCCCTATTGGAAATCACGGTTGTCTCTTCACCGTCGACACAGGAGTCAGTATCCGTGTCGGCGTCTGTATCTGCCATCTGAGGTAACGGGCGCTTTAGAGCCCCTGACGGCCTATGAGACGTTTGGACAGGCACAAGCTGAGTAGCCGGCTGTCTCATGTCAACCACTGTCTTTATACAGAGCTGACACTGTCACGTAATTTTCAACAGTACATCCACTCAGGTGTCGACCCCCTAGGGGGTGACATCACTATTACAGACAATCTGCTCCGTCTCCACATCATTTTTCTCCTCATACATGTCGACACAAACGTACCGACACACAGCACACACACAGGGAATGCTCTGATAGAGGACAGGACCCCACTAGCCCTTTGGGGAGACAGAGGGAGAGTTTGCCAGCACACACCAAAGCGCTATAAACTGTATAGGGACAACCTTATAATAAGTGTCTATCCCTTATAGCTGCTTATATATATTTTTAGCCAAATAAGTGCCCCCCCTCTCTGTTGTACCCTGTTTCTGTAGTGCAGTGCAGGGGAGAGTCTGGGAGCCTTCCTACCAGCGGAGCTGTGTGGGAAAATGGCGCCGTGTGCTGAGGAGATAGGCCCCGCCTCCTTCTCGGCGGGCTCTTCTCCCGCTTTTATCTGGAAAACTGGCAGGGGTTAAATACATCCATATAGCCCAGGGGCTATATGTGATGTATTTTTTGCCATAGGAGGTATTTACATTGCTGCCCAGGGTGCCCCCCCCCCCAGCGCCCTGCACCCTCAGTGACCGCAGTGTGAAGTGTGCTGGGAGCAATGGCGCACAGCTGCAGTGCTGTGCGCTACCTTAATGAAGACCGGAACGTCTTCTGCCGCCGATTTCTGGACCTCTTCACTCTTCAGCATCTGTAAGGGGGCCGGCGGCGCGGCTCCGGGACCCATCCAGGCTGTACCTGTGATCGTCCCTCTGGAGCTAATGTCCAGTAGCCAAGAAGCCCAATCCACTCTGCACGCAGGTGAGTTCGCTTCTTCTCCCCTTAGTCCCTCGATGCAGTGAGCCTGTTGCCAGCAGGTCTCACTGAAAATAAAAAACCTATTTAAACTTTACTTCTAAGCAGCTCAGGAGAGCCACCTAGCCTGCACCCTTCTCGTTCGGGCACAAAAATCTAACTGAGGCTTGGAGGAGGGTCATAGGGGGAGGAGCCAGTGCACACCACCTGATCCTAAAGCTTTACTTTTGTGCCCTGTCTCCTGCGGAGCCGCTATTCCCCATGGTCCTTACGGAGTCCCAGCATCCACTTAGGACGTCAGAGAAATGGCTATATCATTGCAGAAATGGAGAATGTACATGTTATATCTGCCACACCTGCAGTGCACATGGTTTTGCCCAATTGCTAACAAAGTTCCTGCTGCGATCAACTCAGAATTACCCCCATGGTTGTGCCCAACTGCTAACAAATTTGCTGCTGAGATCAACTCTGAATTTCCCCCATAATCTGTCTGGATGTGAACTGTAATCTCTGACTAAAGTTCTTGCAAAATGTCAAGGCACAGAACGGAATACAAGCATCACTGCACACCACAGAAGTCAGCATGTTAATTTCCTTCACAAACTCGTTATGGATCTCAACAGAGGCCATGATCTCCTACAACTACACAAGTGCTCCAATATAGAAGGAGAGTTTTGACCAACTGAGAGCTGCTTTTGGGGAGGAAGCACCGTCCTGAACTACTGTGTCTGAGTGGTCTGCAGAATTTCACCGTGGGAGACAGTCCAAGAAAAACAAGGAGCACCGTGGAAGACCTGTGTCCACCATCACAGAGAACAACGTTGCTGCCACGCTCACCATAGTTAAGGTGGACATCTGGGTGACCATGGCCCAGTTAGAAAAGAAAAATATGCATCTCTCTGGGATCCATCTGTTTGATACTCCATGAAAAGCTTGGTCTGAGCAAGGTTTCTGCACGCAGGGTGCCCCAGCAGCTGACTCAAGAGCAGAAGGTGACTCAGGTGACTTGGTGTCGCAACATGCTAGTCAGGTTTGGTGGCAGTCGATCAAACTCTGGGAGATGAATCCTAGGACTACAGTTTCAATCTGGAGATCAAACGACAGTCGGCCCAGTGAACCGCAGTGCTCACGTAAGAACAGCACGGCCAAGCATATGGTGGCTGTTTTTGTGGCCAAGACTGGTCATGTAGTTACTGTAGCATTCATAGAGCAGTGAACCGTCACTGCGGACTGGTACACAAACCAATGCCTACTGCAAGTGCTAGAAGCTATTTACGCGATGCCCTTCATCAGAACAATGCAAATGTCCACAAGTCCTGGAAAGTGATGGATTTTCTGGTCCATGAATGCATCCAGGAGCTTGGTAATCTGCCGTACAGTCCAGACCTGGCCCCCTGCAACTTCTTCGTATTCCCACAAGTCAAGCGCAAGATGCATTGGATTCATGTTGAGTCACCGAAAGCTGCAGACCTTCATCCAGCATGAAAAAGACATACCTGCTTCAGACTAGTCCAGCTGCTTCGCCAAGTGCTTTGAGCGCATGCAACTTTGCATAGAGTCCTGTGGCGAATACTTGGAAATTTTTTTTATGTTCACTGTGTTTATAAATAAAAAACATTTTGTACATCCAGAAACCCATTGTGCATGTGTGTATATATCTATATATATCAAGTCATTGTTAATGAAGTATTGTTTAACTTACTTAGAAAAGAGAATTTGAAGAATAGAAATATTAAAAATAGCTTTCCCTAAAATATTTCCTTAGAAAAGGAGTACACCTTTAGTGGAAAACATAAGAGGATCTCACCGAAGACTGGTCCTTTTTCATCAGCAACACGTTCAAGATCTGAGGGTCAACATCTAATGAACAAGACAGAAGGTATGAGCAGATCTCCCACAGATAACGGCACAAACCAGCTGGTTACAAGTACAGCTCCACTTATAGTAAGCTTTACAACATTAGGTGATACATTGGGGTTAACGTTCTTCCCTCACAGAAGTCATTAGTGTGCTTTTACATATTGTTCATCAGAGTAAAATAAAGAAACATAAGAGATACAGATAAAGAACTCCGCAGTCATTCAGTATGGAAGTTGGAATTCTATCTTGCAATTCAATTCTTTTACATTATCTTAAAAACAAGAACATTTATTCTAGACCACAAACAGAGGCAGGTGTGGTTGTGTGACATAAAATAGCATGGAGTTCTAAGCTACTCAAACAGTCTTACCGTAGTCAGTAATTTGGGAGAGTTGGATTGGAGCATCCAGTAGCACCTGTGATTGTGAAGGGACCTGATGATTCTCCCTTAGCAAAATTGAAATCATTGTTACATTTTAATTTACTTAAAATGGTGAAAATTCAGCACCGTGTCAGGTGTCTATACAAGAAAAAATAAAAGC
Source organism: Pseudophryne corroboree (assembly GCF_028390025.1). Lineage (NCBI taxonomy): Eukaryota > Metazoa > Chordata > Amphibia > Anura > Myobatrachidae > Pseudophryne > Pseudophryne corroboree. Next base: position 371,208,896 of record NC_086447.1, on the reverse strand, counting down.
CTGTAACAAAATATGTGGTATGGAGCTAATTCGATTATACAATCATTTCTGCTCACACCTGAATGGACTGCAAGCAGAAATTGATGAAGACACACACACAGAAAAGCTATTCTGATGTCACTTTGACTGTAATTATATTTTCCCGTTATAAGTCATGTGCAAATGCCACAATGCGCTCACATTCTCCTAACAGCACTCGTTTGTGTTAACACTGTTGGCAAGTCTGACTATCTAGCAGGGTTGGGAAAACATTATTAATTTTTTTTTTTAAACAATTCAATTGTTGGTCCTTTCGAGTGCAAACAGCTGCCGCTGCCGGCATTTCTGCTTGCAGCCACCTATGTGAAGTGACCCACCTGGGCGTCCAAACACCGTTCTTCACCACTCACCCAGCACTTTGGTTGGGTTTAGCAGTTTTATGCGGCTAAACCCAGCACTGCAGGGTTTAGAAAAAAAGAAAAAGGAACAATTGAATTGTGCCCCCCGATCTCCCGTCTAAAGTGACGGGAGATCAGGGGGCACTATTTAATTGTTGTTTCTTTTAGACGGGAGACCGGGCTCGCATAAACAATTGAAATGCCCCCTATCAATGCAAAGTTATTAGATTCTGATATGATTTATTTTACATCTTTCAATAAAATCAATTTGCTTATGTAGATAGATTAAACATATTAAAACGTACAAAGCACATTCAGAGATAGATGAAATTGATAATATGGGTCTAATTCAATTGTTTTGGCTATTCAATTGTTGCCAACATTGGACATGCGTGCCCATTAGTACCGGTTTAGCAGCTAAACAAGTCTAAAGTACAAGTTATTGTGCTCAAACCACAGAGTTTACACACATTTCAGCTTGCACCACAGGAGGCTGCAAGCTGAAGTCTGTCTCCCAGGCTGCATGCGCGCCCGAACGGAACAACAATTGAATTGCTCAGTTGGGCGCCATCTAGTGGTGACAACTGAAACAGCCTCCAAGAATGTTACTTGTGGTTTTCTCTTGTTTTATAGGATTGTTAGGAGAAGAGTTCTGGAGTTTTAGCTGATACTAGGCAGATTAAGTACCTCTCTGATCTGGTTCACTCTCCTATTTTTCTGTTGTGTGTGAATTTACAGCATTGGTTCAGCTCACTTAAATGCAGACTATAAGCAACAAGAATGTATAATACTATCAGGGAGATTCCCTTATAATAGGTTTTAAGAAGTCACAACAATCACGCCTGTAGTCACAGCATAATCCAAAAAAAGTGTTTTGTTTTGTTTTTTAATCCATTTGGATTAACCCAGCCAACCCTGCTATCTAGTAATATATCAGCACTCCTAATTTTCCCTGACAGACACTTATTGTTCCAAGCAGTAAGCAATTCTAAATGGACTGATGCCATTTCACTAATGAACCTGTACTACAGTGCAACATTTAGAAGCAATGCCATGTGTATATTTGTCGTCACTTGCTGGCAGCAGATTACTCACATACGCATTGTTCTGTACATCCTGAGACAGATGTCTTTAATGTCCTCATCATCTTTGGTATCTCCCGACACATCTTGCAGCAGTTCCCCCACTGCGTCAAACAAGTCATTCTCTGATTCAAAGTCTGACCGTCCACTGTCAAGAACATCTAGATGAAGCAAGCAATGTTGTACTATTACAAGTTGTGACAATGAGGGAATTAAAAAGACATAGTGGGTTGAAATATACAGTCTTCACGGACACCCCATAATGTTATGTTTTTAAAATATACTACCCGGCTCTCTCCCTTTATGATCACCACAATCAAAAAAGACTATTATATGGGTGTGGTATGGAAAGGTAGATAGTTACTAGGTCGACAGGGTCTGTAGGTCGACATGTTCTAGGTCTACAGGTCAAAAGGTCGACATGAGTTATTTATGGGGGTTTTGTGTCGTTTTCTTCATACAATGACCGGGAACCCCAATTAGTGCACCGTGTCTCCTCGCTTCGCTCGGTTACCGTTCCCAATTGTAGTCCACGTGGATTGTTAAGTATGAAAAGGTAAAAAAAAAAAAAAAAAGAATAGAAAAAAATTGTGAAAACCTCACGTCGACCTTTTGACCTGTCAACCTAGAGACCCTGTCCCAATAGTGGTCAACCTAGATAGGGCTGAAACACACTACCCGGCTTTTGCCGGCCGGGAAAAAGCCGGACGGCTTTTTCCCGTGCCGGCATTGTAGTTAACAGTGTGAGGGCTAGGGTCCCTTCACACTGCACGGCCCCAGCCCGGCTGCAGCCGGGTCTCACCACTGGAAGGTCCGGCGGCCGGGCGGCCGCTGGGCCGTCTTTGGAGCCAGTAAACCATGTGTGTGAAGGGGAGCTTTCACACACAACGGTTTTTTCTGAAGCCGTGTCTGATGCTGCGCATGCACACAGCATCACACACGGCTCAAAGCCGTCCTGTGTGACAGACACTGCCGGTTTCTCCCGGATGGCAAAAAGCCGGACAAAGTTTGTCCGGCTTTTTGCCATCCGGGAAAAACCGGAGTGTGTGTTACAGCCCATAGTGTCAACCTAGAGACCGGATCCCACACAGTATATATGCCCTGGACACAGGAAATATTTTAGCAGATGCACACTCTACTTCTTAATGTGTCACATTATAATGGCTGCTACATCAGCTAAACCCAATTACAGGACATCTAAACCTTGATGGATAATTACCCCTTTAGTGGACCCATCCTTAACACAATATGGGCAGCACGTATATCTCACAGAGGAGCTTTATCCGCAGAACGAGCAGACAGAGCCGCACTGCGGACCACCCCATTTATACACATCTATAAGTGGCCATGTGATTACAGATGAGCCTGTGACATGCAGTCCCGTCACTTGTCCCCAACAGGGAGCCCAGTGATCTCTTCCGCCCTTCTCACCGGTCACGTATTGGAAAAGCTCGGCGTCCAGCTGCGGGAACTCGCTTCTCAGGATCTCCACGAAGGTCGCCATGTTGGCCGGCCGGCTCAGCGCACGCGTACAGACCGTGGGCGGGGAGCACGCGCCCCGGAAGCGTCGAGGATGACGGGAAATGTAGTCCGATACCCATAGTGCTGACGTTGTCACCTTGTCGGCCATTGCTCCCAACAAGTTACAAGTGGTGCGTACCTGTCACAGTCAGGAGAGGGAGGACACCCAGCTCTGTGTTCTTATTGTGCTAGTCATATCCCTGTTCTAGTCACGTTATTAATACCGGGGATGGGGTCGCGCTAGATGGCAGCATCTGTGTAATTTACACAGCTGATGTCTTATACACTGTAGCTAGACAATTTATTTTATTTTTTTACGATGTTGCTGATTATGAAATAACATGAAAATAATCTAGTGTGTATGCACTATGTCGCTGACTATGCGCGCTATGTCAATGAACCGCATGTCGAATGCAGCATGGCCTCCTCCCTCTCAGTTATTGGTCAATGCTGGCACCTCGCCAGGTCTCGTTGCCACTAATGTCGTGCTGGGCACACATCGTCTAATGTATGCCCAGCTTTATAGTCATATATATATCTATATATATCTATATCTCTCTCTCTATATATATATATATATATATATATCTCTATATATCTCTATATATATATATATATATATATATATATATATATAGGTGTATGTTATCCGGCACTCTGGATGAAAGAAGTTATTTGTGCCTGGGTGCCCTCCTCTTTCGGCATATAGGCAAGAGAATCCTTCCCAAGTACCTGTCCTATGTGGTACTTTGTAGAAGAAAACACAGGCGGCACTCCAAGGTCTTTTTTAAATAGATTTGTATTGGAAAATTACAGCATGGTGCAAAAGCAACGTTTCAAGACCATTACGGTCTTTTCGTCAGGCTGTGCATCTTGAAAAAATAATACAAGTGACTAAACAGTGCTAACGTGTGCTTACCTGCGTTAAATACCTGTGTGTGCAGCGTGTGGTGTTTCTCGGAGTCCCGGGCCGTCGGCTTCCGGGTGCGTCAGCTGGTCGCTCCGTTCGTGACGTCATGGTTGCTGGGCAACCCGATCAAGCCTCGGGACCCGTTGCGCCAGGAGAACCTGAAGTGTAAAATTAAGATCAAGCTACAATATTACAAATACTTGCAAATTGGCTTGAATATTTGATGATTAGTGATTAACGAAGATGTAAGTGTGAGTTAAAAATTACAATTAAAAACTAAAGATACAAATGCTCTACCATAATGCATTATGAACTCCTGAATGATACAGAGAAAACATTATTATAGTATCTACATAATAACAATTTACTTCTATTCATAATTGTATGTACGTTATATTCTAGAAGCATGATTTTTAATTAATATGGTGAGCTATTTCAGGTTAGGAAAGTGTTCCAGGTGAATTTTTCATTTAATCCATTGGGTGCTAATGCTCCCAACAAGAATATCCATTTAGATTCACATTTGGTCAGGAGTTTTTGACGGTCCCCTCCTCTTGTCAAAGGTGGGATGTGGTCTATGATTTTACAGCGAAGATCTGACAAACGATGTCCATGTAACCGGTAGTGTCTCACTACTGGTTGATCTATATTTTTGCCTTCCAGTGCTGCTTTAACTATGGCCCTCCATAGATCGGCTGTTAAAGCAGCACTGGAAGGCAAAAATATAGATCAACCAGTAGCGAGACACTACCGGTTACATGGACATCGTTTGTCAGATCTTCGCTGTAAAATCATAGACCACATCCCACCTTTGACAAGAGGAGGTGACCGTCAAAAACTCCTGACCAAATGTGAATCTAAATGGATATTCTTGTTGGGAGCATTAGCACCCAATGGATTAAATGAAAAATTCACCTGGAACACTTTCCTAACCTGAAATAGCTCACCATATTAATTAAAAATCATGCTTCTAGAATATAACGTACATACAATTATGAATAGAAGTAAATTGTTATTATGTAGATACTATAATAATGTTTTCTCTGTATCATTCAGGAGTTCATAATGCATTATGGTAGAGCATTTGTATCTTTAGTTTTTAATTGTAATTTTTAACTCACACTTACATCTTCGTTAATCACTAATCATCAAATATTCAAGCCAATTTGCAAGTATTTGTAATATTGTAGCTTGATCTTAATTTTACACTTCAGGTTCTCCTGGCGCAACGGGTCCCGAGGCTTGATCGGGTTGCCCAGCAACCATGACGTCAACGACCAGCTGACGCACCCGGAAGCCGACGGCCCGGGACTCCGAGAAACACCACACGCTGCACACACAGGTATTTAACGCAGGTAAGCACACGTTAGCACTGTTTAGTCACTTGTATTATTTTTTCAAGATGCACAGCCTGACGAAAAGACCGTAATGGTCTTGAAACGTTGCTTTTGCACCATGCTGTAATTTTCCAATACAAATCTATTTAAAAAAGACCTTGGAGTGCCGCCTGTGTTTTCTTCTACAAAGTATAGGACTTGGGAAGGATTCTTTTGCCTATATATATATATATATATATATATGATTGGTTTTATCTCAACATCACTAGTGATAGTCCGAGTTATGCACCTTGAGAGAAGCAAGACGAAGTCCTAGGTCTAAGCCTCTTTGAAAGAAAGCCATAAGTCTGGAATTTAGAGGTGTCATATTTCTTAGTAGCACAACAAGCGAAGTAAGCATGCCACACTGTAATAACTTCGTGCAGAAGCCGGTTTCCGAGCCTTCAGCATATTTTGAATGACAGCCTCTGAGAACCTTTGGTCCTCAGGAGTGAAGCTTCAAGAGCCACGCCATCAAAGCTAGTCTGGCCAAGTCCGGATGAAGACAAGGGCCCTGTTGTAGGAGGTCCTGTCGCTGAGGAAGTAGAAGGGGACGCTCTGCCGAGAGTCCCTGGATATCTGAGAACCAGTGACTTCTGGGCCACGCTGGAGCAACTAGAATTAGATTTTCTCCTTGTTTGAACTTCCAAAGAACTCTCGGCAGGAGTGACATGGGAGGGAATATGTAAGGCAGACGAAAGTTCCATGGGACTGCCAATGTGTCCGTGAATGCTGCCTGAGTGTCCCTGGTTCGTGATCGGAAGACTTAGACCTTGTGATTGTGTCGGGACGCCATGAAATCCACGTCTGGTAGGCCCCATCTGTCCACCAGAAGCTGAAACACCTCGGGATGAGGGGCCCACTCCCCTGAATGAACATCCTGGCAACTGAGGAAGTCTGCTTCCCAGTTGAGAACACCCGGAATGAACACCGCCGATGTGGCTGGTAGATGGCGTTCCGCCCATCTGGTAATTTTGGACACCTCCAACATCGCCCTGCGGCTCAGAGTGCAGCCCTGTGTGATTGATGTACGCCATCATGGTGGCATTGTCCGACTGAACTTGAACTGGTCTGTTTTGCAGGACAGGATGAGCCAGAGTCAGTGCATTGAACACTGCTCTCAACTCCAGTATACTGATTGGAAGCAGATATTCTTCCCTGGTCCAACACCCCTGAAATGAGTTGCTCTGTTACCGCTCCCCAGCCTCGAAGACTGGCGTTCATTATTATCTGGAGCCAGTTAGGGATCCAGAAGGGACAACCCATGCTTAGTTGCTAGTCCTGCAGCCACCAGGTGAACGATTAGCGAACCTCCGGAGTCAAGGAGATAATTTGAGACCTGATCTGATGAGGTAGGCCGTTCCATTTGGAAAGAAGGAAAGCAAGGGCAATAACTACCCTGTTAAATCGGGCGCTAATAAATTAATTCAAGAAAACACCTGATATAGAATAATTGGTATAATAGCAGCTCCTACAGGGCAACTGGATGCCTTAATCAAAAGATGTATAGTTAATGTTCTATGGAAAACATTTAAGGAGCGCTGATATCAAATAGAAAATCATTTAATAATAAAAACGGTGGAAAAAACCACTTAAGATGATTAGTTTGTAAATTAAAAACATAGGCAGTGCAAATGCATATACATATATAAATAATCACATTCACAATAAAAAATGAATTAACTGTAATCGGCTTGTACGCCAATTATATTAGTATTGCAGTCCACAATCATAAATTAGGCTGGTGGCATCCGTACTGATAGAGGGATAAGTGAAATGTTTCCATAAGATATTTCAAATTTGTTAGTAGATTTAAGCAAAGGGGTTGTTATAATTGTAGTGTGCTATTGCTCACCCCTAGCATTAGGATCCGTTTTTTCACTCGTAGTTGTAAGCGCTGATTCCCGTCAGTAGCAGTTTGGGAAGAGTCAATCTTTGCAGAGGAAGGGAATGAATTTGAGCATACTGTATCATGTCGAAGGACGACACCATCAGACCGAGTATTTGCATCGCCGAGTGTATGGACACCCTGGGGCGATGAATAAAGTGATGTATCCTGTCCAGGATCTTCAGGACTTTGTCTGGGGATGACTGTGAGAGTCCAGAAGTGCCCCTAGGTACACCATGCTCTGTGATGGAACCAGGGAGGACTTCCAATTTATCAGCCAACCGTGGGACTGAAGGAAGGTTGCCGTCAGATGGAGATGTCTGAGGAAAATTTCCTGTGAATTTGCCAGAAGCAGAGGATCGTCTAGGTACGGTAGGATTCTTATGCCATGGTGATGAAGGTATGCCGTCATAACGGCCATGACCTTGATGAAAACATGAGAAGCGGTAGCCATTCCAAACGGCAGAACCTGGAATTGGTAATGAAGGCTGCCAACAGCGAACTGCAGGAACTGCTGATGTGACTTGGCAATAGGAATATGCAACTATGCATCCTGTATATCCAGGGATACTATGTAGTCCCCAGGTTTCATAGCCAGGACTATTGAGCGCAAAGTTTCCATGCAAAACTTATATACTCTCACAAACTAGTTCAACGACTTGAGGTTGAGAATAGGCCGGTGGGACCCGTTTGGCTTCAGAACTAGAAACAGGGTCGAGTAATAACTTCTGCCCCTTTGGGACTGAGGAATCAGCACAATCACTCCCGTCAGCAGGAGGGAATTGACCACAGTTTCCAGAGTTTGCACCTTTATCGGGTCCGATGGAAGGACCGTGGTGAAGTACTGGTGAGGGGACATGCCTTGAACGAGACTGCGTACCCATGAGAGACAACTTCTAGCGCCCAAGTGTCCGAAGTGGTCATGTGACAAACCTTGGCGAAGTGCAGAAGTTGGCCTCCCACGCTGGGGTCCCGTAGGAGGAGGTGCGCACAGTCAGGCTGCGAGCTTGTCAGGTTTAGTGGTAGGCTGACAAGCCGCCCAGGACTGTTTGGTCTGGGGCTTGGAGGATTTGGGATTGCGAGACTGTCCTAGAGAAAGACTGGCCTTTCTCTTTCCCTGAAGTCGAAAGGAGCGAAAAGTGGTTCTCAGCTTTTAACCTTCTGAAAAGGATTCGTGGAGGGTAGAAATGCTGTCTTGGCAGCTGCCAGGGCAGTCACTATCTTATTCAGTTCTTCCCCAAACAGAAAATATCCCTAGTGAAGGGAGGACTTCTAAGGTTTTCTTAGAATCCATGTCCACTTTCCATCACCTCAACCACAGAAAATGGTGCGCCAGAAATGGACGTAGCAGATGCCTTGGTGGCCAACACTCCAGCCTCCGATGAGGCTTCCTGAATGTAATAAGAAGCTGTCTTGATATGAGACAAATATTATCTGCCTTCCTCAGAGATATGCTCAGGTAGCTCATCCTCTAGTCCCTGAACCCAAGCCTCAATTGCCTTTGCTGCCCATGAAGCAGCTATAGTGGGTGTATGGATGGCCCCTGTAAGGGAGTAAATAGACTTCAGGCAGCCCTCAATATGTTTATCTGTCGGTTCCCTTAGAGAAGTAACAGTAGTAACGGGCAGAGTGGATGATACCACGAGGCGGGTGACATGAGAATCCATCGGTGGCGGATTTTCCCATTTGTTACAAAGCTCTGCAGGTAGTGGATAATGAGCCAATGCCCTTTTAGAAACAGGGAACTTCTTGCCTGGAGTGGACCAGGGTTCCGGTCTAATGTCCAATAAATGATCAGAATGGGGTAATTCAGTTTTAACCACCTTCAGTTTCTTGAATTTAGCAGTTTTCTTTGCCACGGTAGTGGACTTCTCCTCAGTGAGTTGAGAATATGCTTGATAGCATCTATCAGGCAGGGACATCTACTGTCAAAGGAGCCTCTTCATCAGCAGCACAACAGGAGTCTGTGTCAGATTGAGCTGTATGCTCCCCCTCCTCTTCAGATGAAACATCAGATTGTGAGGAAGAAGTAGCCCACTTAATAAGACTAGGGACACATGTGTGACCCGAGGGAGCTTTCTGTCTTGCCAGGGTCTGAATTAACATTTGCAGTTGGTTATACAAATTATCTGCCCACGGCGGATTCACCATAGGGATGATTGAGGAGGTAGTTCCATAGGGGGCTCAATCCGTTCTATCAGGGTACCCAATAATGATGAGAATGCTGCCCACATGGGGGCTCCTGAGCAGGAGCAGTGGACTGACTGGGAAGCGGGGTTATAGAGGAGGGCCCCAATGCATCCTGGGACAGCTAAAGCTTTAACCTGTTGGTGCCTGGATCCAGATCCATCTCTACACCCTGATGTTTCCCTGTGGAAAGCTATGTACCCCGCTGCAGAAATCTATAGATATATATATGTCAGTCCCGCAATCATAATTATTATGCATGCCGCAGAGTAGCCTTGCAGGACTGACACATCACCTCAGGAGGATCAGTCAGCCTGCTAAGCTCCAGCCTTCATGGACCTGCTTCCTGTTTGCTGCCAAGCCTGCCAATGGCAGTGCTTTCTTCAGGGTGCGCCGTGGTCAATTGTTCTGATGTCATGCGGCAGGGAGGGCTAGTGAAGCCTTCCACTGCGTCGCCATGCTTATCAAGTTTATGCCAGCGGCAGTTGTTTAGTCCAGCGGTGCCACAGTAGGGGTGGTGACAGCACTCTTCTGGGGGTGGGATGACCAGTGCCAGGGCCTGCTGTAGCAGGTAAACATTTTTTCCTGTCTGCAATAGCACAGCTGATACGGTGGGCCTTTTTTGATGGGGAGCCTGGAGCTGCAGTTCCATCCGCCCCATTATGAATCCAGCCCTGATCACAAATACAATCTAGATGCCAGCCTGACACTGCCAAGAGATCCCTCCATGGCTCTACTGAATGCTCCTGCCCTGTCTGCCAGTAATCATCAGGATAAATTGGTAGTACATAACTGCAATGAGGCGAAGTCTTTAATTGCTAAATAGTGGAAGAACCAGTCAAATATATACAGTGCATCCGTAAAGTATTCACAGCGCTTCACTTTTTTCACATTTTGTTATGTTACAGCCTTATTCCAGACTGGAATAAATAGTTTTTTTCCCTCAAAATTCTACACACAATACCCCATAATGACAAAGTGAAAAAAGTGTTTTTGAGATTTTTGCAAAGTTATTAAAAATAAAAAACAAAGAAATCACATGCACATAAGTAGTCACAGCCTTTGCTCAATACTTTTTCTCCGGCAGGGTCCACAGGATAACATTGGGATATGATGAAGCGACAGCGGATTTGCACCAATCGGTCACAGCTTTTCGGCCTCCCAGCATGCAACGGGCCCGTCCATATATCCCTGGCTCAGGCAAATCAGTTTTTTGTTTGGTGCGGCAGGAGCCGGACCATGGTCAGAGGGCTGCTGGTTTTTAGCAGCCAAACAGACAGGGAGGGGGGGGGGGGGGGGTTGCAAATCCCACCCCTACATTTCCCTTCAGCACTCTAAAAAATTACCTGTAACCATACCTGAACCTATCTGGTACTAGAAATTCAGAGAATTAGTTTACACATGTTTAAGCTGCTGAGCCACTTTCAAGGCTTCTCCGATGTCAGCAGTCCTAACACTACATAATAGCAGTGCCCACATAAGGCCATGTAATTTGTCTACAGTACGGCCTCATGATAAAGGCTATTACTAAAACACATCCAGACAGAGAGCTAACTGTTAGGGTCTCCTGCTCTGTGCTGCCACGTCGTCATGGCAACCGGGAGACAAGTGCTAGCGGAGTAACCTGAGCGTAGCTGATACTCCGGTTCGGGTCTTTTGCTGTGCAGTGGTTACAGGCTCTGTGCACGGCAGGGGATCCGGTGCTGGTTTTTGTGCTCACAGTCTGTGAGGTCTGAGTGGGGCGTGGACAGCACCTGCTATATAAACCCTCTTCTCAGGTTAGGCAGATGCTGCTGAATCTTTGTTGGTTAGTCAGTTCCTGAAAGCTAGCCAGTACTGTGTAAACTTTGTATTTGTTTGTTGCTTACTGCAAATAGGCCTTGGGATTTGGTATTACACTCTGCCAATCCAGACCTAGCAGTAAGACTGGAGTCAGTCGTTTAACCTGCTGGGGTTCTTTTGCTACTCTGTGAACCTAGCAAGTTTGCGGCTGTATTCTCAGACTTACCTGCCAAAATCCTTTCTCACTGTGCAAGGTGTTCAGGTGTCAGTTTAGTGGCAGTAAGCTGAACCAGTGCACTGCAAGTGAGGACTAGGATTGTGGAGACTCTCCTTGTGTCTATTATTCCATCTCTGACCAAGGAGTTTACTGCCACACCCGTTGGTAACCCTTTAGGGTTTTGCTGTTGCCCTTAGCAACAGCATTTCGGGTTCTCTACGTATTAAATCACTACATCTCGCTTCTTTCCATCTGAGCATTCCTAATACTAGGGAGACACCCAGTTTCTTAGCCTTTGGGCTTCTCTGTTCACTTTGTGTTTATTTTGTTACCCTATCACCTTCTGTGTATGTAATGTCATATTCCCCAGTCTGTCTGTGAGTTCATTTGTTTTGCATCCCTCACCGTTCAGACACCAGTACATTCCTGCTGGCACTGGTGTGCATAACATATTCAGCAGCCAAATACTCCTGTTGAAATTTTGTGGGAATATGGAGCATACCCCTCAAAATACTTTGCAACAGGTGGTCGATCAGGTGCAGGTCCTGACTCGACAATTTAATGATTTGTCCATTAAAATGCACACCTCGCAGGCCGCTGGCGGAGATCCCGCAGCAGCAGTACCTTCAGGGGTTAAGGAGCCGAAAGTAAATCTCCCGGATCGTTTTTCTGGAGATCGCTCGCAGTTCTTTTGTTTCAAGGAGAGCTGCAAGCTATATTTCCAGCTTAGGCCTCAGTCTTCTGGGTCGGAGATTCAGCGGGTGGGCATAGTGATTTCCTTGCTACAAGGAGACCCACAGGTCTGGGCATATGGGTTGCAGCCTGACTGTCCGTCGCTTAAAAGTGTTGATGCTTTTTTTACGGCACTGGGCATGTTATATGATGACCCTGACAAGACGGCCTCAGCCGAGGCTCAGATTTCGATCCTTAAGCAAGGGCGAAGGCCAGTTGAGGTTTATTGTACGGAGTTTCGGAAGTTGGCCCATGATACCCAGTGGAATGACCCAGCCCTGAGACACCAGTACCGAAGAGGTCTTTCTAACCAGTTAAAAGACCAACTGGTACAATATCCCTTGCCTGATAGCTTGGATCAGCTCATGCAGTTATCCATTCGGGTGGATAGACGGCTGAGAGAGCGCAGGCTTGAAAGGGAGACCGAGGTTTCCTTCTTTCCCAAGGGAACCTCAGACTCTGAGGAATTTTCCGAGGAGCCTATGCAGATTGGGGCTACCCGCCTCTCCTCGCGTGAGAAGACGCGGAGGAGACAGCAGGGGTTATGTTTGTACTGTGGGAATAAAGGTCATGTGGTAGTATCATGCCCAGAAAAGCCGGAAAACTTCAGGGCCTGAGGGTGATGGGAAATATCCTGTCAGGTCAGAAGTCGGAATTTCCCAAGAAGACTTTTATCATTCCAGTGACCTTGAAGATCCTCGGTCAAACTGTCAAGACTGAGGCCTTTGTGGACAGTGGGGCCGACAGGGTTTTTATGGACCGCCAATTCGCCCTGAAACACTCTGTTCCCTTAGTACCCTTGGCATCGGAAATTGAGATTTGTGGGTTAAACGGGGAACCATTGTCCCAGGGTAAAATTACCTCTTGCACTAGCCAGATTTCTTTGTTTATTGGAGCCACACACTCTGAAAAATTGTCCTTTTATGTGACTGTCTGTACTTTTGCCCCATTGGTGTTGGGGTTACCCTGGTTAAGGGCCCACAATCCTCAATTTGACTGGGTCTCTGGGGAGATTCTTAGTTGGGGTACTGATTGTTTCAGGAGTTGCTTGAGCCTTCCAGTCAGGCTTTCGCAGCTAAGTTTGCCAGGATTGCCAGGATGTTATGCAGATTTTGCGGACGTGTTCTCCAAAAGAGTTGCAGAGGTACTACCTCCCCATCGCCCCTATGACTGTGCCATTGATTTGTTGCCGAATGCTAAGCTTCCCAAGAGCAGGTTGTACTCCCTGTCACGTCCTGAGACTCAGGCTATGGCAGAGTACATTCAGGAGAACTTGGCTAAGGGATTTATCAGACCTTCACAGTCTCCAGTTGGGTCGGGGTTCTTCTTCGTGGGTAAAAAGGACGGTTCGTTGCGACCCTGCATCGACTTCAGGGAATTGAACCGTATCACGATTAAAAACTCATACCCACTACCTCTCATTTCGGTCTTGTTTGACCAGCTTCGTACTGCCACCATTTTTTCTAAGATTGACCTACGCGGTGCGTACAATCTAATCCGAATAAGAGAGGGGGATGAATGGAAGACTGCCTTTAATACCCACTCAGGGCATTATGAATATTTGGTGATGCCTTTTGGGCTCTGTAATGCCCCGGCAGTCTTCCAGGACTTCATGAACGATGTGCTCAGGGAATATTTGGATAGATTCTTAGTTGTATACTTAGATGACATCCTAATCTTCTCCCATTCCCTGGAGGAACATCGGAAGCATGTAAGCTTAGTCCTCCAGAAACTCAGAGACCACCGGCTTGGGGCGAAGCTGGAGAAGTGCGAATTTGAAGTTCAGCAAATCGTATTTCTAGGATATATTATCTCCCCAGAAGGTTTACAAATGGAGGGTTCCAAGGTACAGGCAGTCCTGGATTGGGTGCAGCCCACTAGTTTGAAGGCGCTTCAGCGTTTTCTGGGCTTTGCGAATTTTTATAGACGATTTATCGCTGGATTTTCGTCTATAGTGGCGCCCTTGGTGGCACTCACTAAGAAAGGGGCGGATGTTGCTCACTGGTCTTGTGAGGCCAAAGCGGGTTTTGCCCGTCTCAAAAGGGCATTTGTCTCGGCCAAGGTGCTGCGACACCCAGATCCAGAGCGTCCTTTTGTGGTGGAGGTGGATGCCTCTGAGATGGGTATTGGGGCAGTGCTCTCTCAGATGGGGGTGTCTGATAATCGCCTTCATCCCTGTGCTTACTTTTCCCGTAAATTTTCGCCTGCCGAGATGAATTATGACGTGGGTAACCGGGAATTGTTGGCTATTAAGGATGCACTCGAGGAGTGGAGACACTGGCTTGAGGGGGCTAAGTTTGTGGTCTCAATTCTCACCGACCATAAGAATTTGGCATATTTAGAGTCAGCGAAGCGCCTCAATGCCAGGCAGGCACGATGGGCTTTGTTTTTCGCTCGCTTTAATTTTTTGATAACATATCGCCCTGGGTCAAAAAACATCAAGGCTGATGCGCTCTCGCTGAGTTTTGCTCCAATCCAGGAGACCACCGAGGAGCCATTGCCCATTGTGTCCCCATCATGTATTAAAGTGGGCATTACCCAGGACCTCTTGTCATTAGTCCTTAGAGCACAGGAGCAGGCTCCTCCAGACCTTCCGGTAGGTCTTTTGTTTGTGCCTCCTAGGTTAAGACAGCGAGTGTTCCTGGAATTCCATGCCAAGAAGTCGGCAGGTCACCCGGGTATTGCCAGAACTCGGGAGTTGCTATCTAGGGCGGTGTGGTGGCCCTCGGTGGCTAGGGATGTGGATCAGTGGGTTCGGGCATGTGACATCTGTGCCCGAAATAAGACTCCTAGAGGGGTTCCTGTTGGCCCATTACATCCACTCTCTATTCCATCTAAGCCATGGACCCACATTTCAATGGATTTTGTGGTGGACTTGCCCAAATCCTCGGGGATGACAGCCATCTGGGTTGTCGTTGACAGGTTTTCGAAGATGGCGCACTTCGTTCCATTGGTTGGGCTGCCATCGGCCAGACGCCTGTCTGAATTATTTATGCTGCATGTTGTGCGCCTCCACGGGTTGCCACTTGATGTGGTCTCTGACCGCGGATCCCAGTTTGTGGCCAAATTCTGGAGGGCATTTTGTTCCGATCTCCAGATTTCTGTCAGCTTGTCGTCAGGCTACCATCCGCAGTCTAATGGGCAGACTGAAAGGGTGAACCAGTCCTTGGAGCAGTTCCTCAGGTGTTATGTCTCCAAGTGTCAGACTGACTGGGTGGCTCATCTGTCCATGGCGGAGTTTGCCTATAACAACGCGGCTCACTCTGCTACAGGGATCTCTACCTTCCTTTGTGTGTATGGGCATCATCCTAAGGCCAATTCTTTTGACCCCCTGGATTCCACGCCTGGTGGTTCCTCTGTGGTTTCGGTCCTTAGAGGTATTTGGAGGAAAGTGAAGAAAGCCCTTGTGTCTGTGTCATTAGTGACCAAAAGGGTTTTTGATAAGCGGAAAAGACCCTGCAGCTTCAAATTAGGAGACTTCGTCTGGTTGTCTACCAAGAATTTGAAGTTGAGACAGCCATCTCATAAGTTAGGCCCCCGTTTCATCAGTCCTTATAAGATCACTAGGGTTATCAATCCGGTGGCATTTCAGTTAGATCTACCCCATTCTTTGGGTATCAATAAAACATTTCATTGTTCCCTTTTAAAACGGGCGATTAGTAATCCTTCTTCCAGTGGAAGACCTTCCCCTCTTCTGATACGTGGCCAGAGGGAGTTTGTTGTTGAAAGGATTCTTGACTCCAAGATGGTTCGGGGTCGGTTGTCATTTTTGGTGCACTGGAAGGGGTATGGCCCGGAGGAGCGGTCGTGGGTGCGCAGTTGTGATCTTCATGCCCCCAGACTGTTACGCTCTTTATTCTCGCAGTTCCCCGATAAACCCGGTGGTAGGGGTTCTTTGACCCCTCGTCAGAGGGGGGGTACTGTTAGGGTCTCCTGCTCTGTGCTGCCACGTCGTCATGGCAACCGGGAGACAAGTGCTAGCAGAGTAACCTGAGCGTAGCTGATACTCCGGTTCGGGTCTTTTGCTGTGCAGTGGTTACAGGCTCTGTGCACGGCAGGGGATCCGGTGCTGGTTTTTGTGTTCACAGTCTGTGAGGTCTGAGTGGGGCGTGGACAGCACCTGCTATATAAACCCTCTTCTCAGGTTAGGCAGATGCTGCTGAATCTTTGTTGGTTAGTCAGTTCCTGAAAGCTAGCCAGTACTGTGTAAACTTTGTATTTGTTTGTTGCTTACTGCAAATAGGCCTTGGGATTTGGTATTACACTCTGCCAATCCAGACCTAGCAGTAAGACTGGAGTCAGTCGTTTAACCTGCTGGGGTTCTTTTGCTACTCTGTGAACCTAGCAAGTTTGCGGCTGTATTCTCAGACTTACCTGCCAAAATCCTTTCTCACTGTGCAAGGTGTTCAGGTGTCAGTTTAGTGGCAGTAAGCTGAACCAGTGCACTGCAAGTGAGGACTAGGATTGTGGAGACTCTCCTTGTGTCTATTATTCCATCTCTGACCAAGGAGTTTACTGCCACACCCGTTGGTAACCCTTTAGGGTTTTGCTGTTGCCCTTAGCAGCAGCATTTCGGGTTCTCTACGTATTAAATCACTACATCTCGCTTCTTTCCATCTGAGCATTCCTAATACTAGGGAGACACCCAGTTTCTTAGCCTTTGGGCTTCTCTGTTCACTTTGTGTTTATTTTGTTACCCTATCACCTTCTGTGTATGTAATGTCATTTCTCTAACGTCCTAAGTGGATGCTGGGGACTCCGTCAGGACCATGGGGAATAGCGGCTCCGCAGGAGACAGGGCACAAAAATAAAGCTTTAGGATCAGGTGGTGTGTACTGGCTCCTCCCCCTATGACCCTCCTCCAAGCCTCAGTTAGGTTTTTGTGCCCGTCCGAGCAGGGTGCAATCTAGGTGGCTCTCTTAAAGAGCTGCTTAGAAAAAGTTTTTTAGGTTTTTTATTTTCAGTGAGTCCTGCTGGCAACAGGCTCACTGCATCGAGGGACTTAGGGGAGAGAATTTCAACTCACCTGCGTGCAGGATGGATTGGATTCTTAGGCTACTGGACACCATTAGCTCCAGAGGGAGTCGGAACACAGGTCTCGCCCTGGGGTTCGTCCCGGAGCCGCGCCGCCGACCCCCCTTACAGATGCTGAAGATTGAAGGTCCGGAAACAGGCGGCAGAAGGCTTTTCAGTCTTCATGAAGGTAGCGCACAGCACTGCAGCTGTGCGCCATTGTTGTCACACACTTCACACCAAGCGGTCACGGAGGGTGCAGGGCGCTGCTGGGGGCGCCCTGGGCAGCAATATTTTATTACCTTAAGGCAAAAGAATACATCACATATAGCCATTAAGGCTATATGTATGTATTTAACCCATGCCACTTATCTAAATCCACGGGAGGAAAGCCCGCCGAAATAGGGGGCGGGGCTTATTCTCCTCAGCACACAGCGCCATTTTCCTGCTCAGCTCCGCTGTGAGGAAGGCTCCCAGGACTCTCCCCTGCACTGCACTACAGAAACAGGGTAAAACAGAGAGGGGGGGCATTTTTTGGCGATATACTGGATATATTTAAGCTGCTATAAGGAACAACACTTATATAAGGTTGTTCCCATATATATTATAGCGCTTGGGTGTGTGCTGGTAAACTCTCCCTCTGTCTCCCCAAAGGGCTAGTGGGGTCCTGTCTTCGATAAGAGCATTCCCTGTGTGTCTGCTGTGTGTCGGTACGTGTGTGTCGACATGTATGAGGACGATGTTGGCGTGGAGGCGGAGCAATTGCCGATAATGGTGATGTCACCCCCCAGGGAGTCGACACCGGAATGGATGGCTTTGTTTATGGAATTACGTGATAATGTCAGCACATTACAAAAATCAGTTGACGACATGAGACGGCCGGCAAACCAGTTAGTACCTGCCCAGGCGTCTCAGACACCGTCAGGGGCTGTAAAGCGCCCTTTACCTCAGTCGGTCGACACAGACCCAGACACAGACACTGAATCTAGTGTTGACGGTGATGAAACAAACGTATTTTCAAGTAGGGCCACACGTTATATGATCACGGCAATGAAGGAGGCTTTGCATATCTCTGATGCTGCAAGTACCACAAAAAGGGGTATTATGTGGGGGGTGAAAAAACTACCTGTAGTTTTTCCTGAATCAGAGGAATTAAATGATGTATGTTTAACCCAGATAGAAAAATGCTAATTTCAAAAAAGTTATTAGCATTATACCCTTTCCCGCCAGAGGTTAGGGCGCGCTGGGAAACACCCCCTAGGGTGGATAAGGCGCTCACACGCTTATCAAAACAAGTGGCGTTACCGTCTCCGGATACGGCCGCCCTCAAGGATCCAGCAGATAGGAGACTGGAAACTACCCTAAAAAGTATATACACACATACTGGTGTTATACTGCGACCGGCCATCGCCTCAGCCTGGATGTGCAGTGCTGGGGTCGTCTGGTTGGATTCCCTGACTGAAAATATTGATACCCTGGATAGGGACAGTATTTTATTGACTATAGAGCAATTAAAGGATGCTTTCCTTTATATGCGAGATGCGCAGAGAGATATTTGCACTCTGGCATCGAGAGTAAATGCGATGTCCATATCTGCCAGAAGGAGTTTATGAACGCGACAGTGGTCAGGTGATGCGGATTCCAAACGACATATGGAAGTATTGCCGTATAAAGGGGAGGAATTATTTGGCGTCGGTCTATCGGATCTGGTGGCCACGGCAACTGCCGGAAAATCCACCTTTTTACCTCAGACCCCCTCCCAACAGAAAAAGACACCGTCTTTTCAGCCGCAGTCCTTTCGGTCCTATAAGAACAAGCGGACAAAAGGACAGTCATATCTGCCTAGGGGCAGAGGAAGGGGTAAGAGAGGGCAGCAAGCAGCCCCTGCCCAGGAACAGAAGCCCTCCCAGGGTTCTGCAAAGCCCTCAGCATGACGCTGGGGCCATACAAGCGGACTCAGGAACGGTGGGGGGTCGACTCAAGAATTTCAGCGCACAGTGGGCTTGCTCACAGGTGGACCCCTGGATTCTGCAGGTAGTATCTCAGGGTTACAGGTTGGAATTCGAGAAGTCTCCCCCTCGCCGGTTCCTAAAGTCTGCTTTGCCAACGTCTCCCTCAGACAGGGAGACGGTATTGGAAGCCATTCACAAGCTGTTTGCTCAGCAGGTGATAGTCAAAGTACCCCTCCTACAACAGGGAAAGGGGTATTACTCCACGCTATTTGTGGTACCGAAGCCGGACGGCTCGGTAAGACCTATTCTAAATCTGAAATCTTTGAACCTGTACATACAAAAATTCAAGTTCAAGATGGAGTCACTCAGAGCAGTGATAGCGAATCTGGAAGAAGGGGACTTTATGGTGTCCCTGGACATAAAGGATGCTTACCTGCATGTCCCAATTTGCCCTTCACATCAAGGGTACCTCAGGTTCGTGGTGCAAAACTGTCATTATCAGTTTCAGACGCTGCCGTTTGGATTGTCCACGGCACCTCGGGTCTTTACCAAGGTAATGGCCGAAATGATGATTCTTCTGCGAAGAAGAGGCGTATTAATTATCCCTTACTTGGACGATCTCCTGATAAGGGCAAGGTCCAGAGAACAGCTGGAGGACGGAGTAGCACTAACCCAAGTAGTGCTGCAACAACACGGGTGGATTCTGAATTTTCCAAAATCTTAGTTGACCCCGACAACACGTCTGCTGTTCCTGGGAATGATTCTGGACACGGTTCAGAAAAAGGTGTTTCTTCCGGAGGAGAAAGCCAGGGAGTTATCCGAACTTGTCAGGAACCTCCTAAAACCAGGGACAGTGTCTGTACATCAATGCACAAGAGTCCTGGGAAAGATGGTGGCTTCTTACGAAGCGATTCCATTCGGCAGATTCCACGCACGAACTTTTCAGTGGGATCTGCTGGACAAATGGTCCGGATCGCATCTGCAGATGCATCAGCGGATAACCTTATCGCCACGGACAAGGGTGTCTCTTCTGTGGTGGTTGCAGAGTGCTCATCTGTTAGAGGGCCGCAGATTCGGCATACAGGACTGGGTCCTGGTGACCACGGATGCCAGTCTGAGAGGCTGGGGAGCGGTCACACAAGGAAGAAACTTCCAGGGAGTATGGTCAAGCCTGGAGATGTCTCTTCAGATAAATATACTGGAGCTAAGAGCGATTTACAATGCTCTAAGTCTGGCAAAACCCCTGCTTCAGGGTCAGCCGGTGTTGATCCAGTCGGACAACATCACGGCAGTCGCCCACGTAAACAGACAGGGCGGCACAAGAAGCAGGACAGCAATGGCAGAAGCTGCAAGGATTCTTCGCTGGGCGGAAGATCATGTGATAGCACTGTCAGCAGTATTCATTCCGGGAGTGGACAACTGGGAAGCAGACTTCCTCAGCAGACACGATCTACACCCGGGAGAGTGGGGACTTCATCCAGAAGTCTTCCACATGATTGTGAACCGTTGGGAAAAACCAATGGTGGATATGATGGCGTCCCGCCTCAACAAAAAACTGGACAGGTATTGCGCCAGGTCAAGAGATCCTCAGGCAATAGCTGTGAACGCTCTGGTAACACCGTGGGTGTTCCAGTCAGTGTATGTGTTCCCTCCTCTGCCTCTCATACCAAAAGTACTGAGAATTATACGGCAGAAGGGAGTAAGAACGATACTAGTGGCTCCGGATTGGCCAAGAAGAACTTGGTACCCGGAACTTCAAGAGATGCTCACGGAGGATCCGTGGCCTCTACCTCTAAGACGGGACCTGCTTCAGCAGGGACCGTGTCTATTCCAAGACTTACCGCGGCTGCGTTTGACGGCATGGCGGTTGAACGCCGAATTCTAAAGGAAAAAGGCATTCCGGAAGAGGTCATTCCTACACTGGTAAAAGCCAGGAAGGAGGTGACTGCACAACATTATCACCGCATTTGGAGAAAATATGTTGCGTGGTGTGAGGCCAGGAAGGCCCCCACGGAGGAATTTCAACTGGGTCGATTCCTACATTTCCTGCAAACAGGATTGTCTATGGGCCTCAAATTGGGGTCCATTAAGGTTCAAATTTCGGCCCTGTCGATTTTCTTCCAGAAAGAATTGGCTTCAGTTCCTGAAGTCCAGACTTTTGTAAAAGGAGTACTACATATACAGCCCCCGGTTGTGCCCCCAGTGGCACCGTGGGATCTTAATGTAGTCTTGGATTTTCTCAAATCCCATTGGTTTGAGCCCCTCAAATCGGTGGAGCTGAAGTATCTCACATGGAAAGTAACCATGCTACTGGCCCTGGCTTCAGCCAGGAGAGTATCAGAATTGGCGGCTTTATCATATAAGAGCCCATATCTGATTTTCCATACGGACAGGGCAGAACTGCGGACGCGTCCTCATTTTCTGCCTAAGGTGGTGTCAGCGTTTCACCTGAACCAGCCTATTGTGGTGCCTGCGGCTACTAACGAGTTGGAGGATTCCAAGTTGTTGGACGTGGTCCGGGCATTGAAAATATATATTTCAAGAACGGCGGGAGTCAGAAAGTCTGACTCACTGCTTATATTGTATGCACCCAACAAGATGGGTGCTCCTGCTTCTAAGCAGACGATTGCTCGTTGGATTTGTAGCACAATTCAACTTGCACATTCTGTGGCAGGCTTGCCACAACCTAAATCTGTCAAGGCCCATTCCACAAGGAAAGTGGGCTCATCCTGGGCGGCTGCCCGGGGAGTCTCGGCATTACAACTCTGCCGAGCTGCTACTTGGTCAGGGGCAAATACGTTTGCAAAATTCTACAAATTTGATACCCTGGCTGAGGAGGACCTTGAGTTCTCTCATTCGGTGCTGCAGAGTCATCCGCACTCTCCCGCCCGTTTGGGAGCTTTGGTATAATCCCCATGGTCCTGACGGAGTCCCCAGCATCCACTTAGGACGTTAGAGAAAATAAGAATTTACTTACCGATAATTCTATTTCTCGTAGTCCGTAGTGGATGCTGGGCGCCCATCCCAAGTGCGGATTGTCTGCAATACTTGTACGTAGTTATTATTACAAAAAAATCGGGTTGTTATTTGTTGTGAGCCGTCTGTTCAGAGGCTCCTACGTTTGTCATACTGTTAACTGGGTTCGGATCACAAGTTATACGGTGTGATTGGTGTGGCTGGTATGAGTCTTACCCGGGGTTCAATATCCTTCCTTATTGTGTACGCTCGTCCGGGCACAGTATCCTAACTGAGGCTTGGAGGAGGGTCATAGGGGGAGGAGCCAGTACACACCACCTGATCCTAAAGCTTTATTTTTGTGCCCTGTCTCCTGCGGAGCCGCTATTCCCCATGGTCCTGACGGAGTCCCCAGCATCCACTACGGACTACGAGAAATAGAATTATCGGTAAGTAAATTCTTATTATTCCCCAGTCTGTCTGTGAGTTCATTTGTTTTGCATCCCTCACCGTTCAGACACCAGTACATTCCTGCTGGCACTGGTGTGCATAACACTAACTTACCCAGGAGCCACCCCCAGGATCTCCCATTGGCACTACAAGGAACAGCATGCCTTCCAAATACTGCTCCCATTCAATGCCTCTAGCACACAAGCAGACAAACATTGGTAGTTGCTCGGTCATTCCTGGAAATAATTATGTATCAGGTGCTGGAAAGGGGGAGGGGTCACAGACAAACAGACAGAGAGTGGGGAGGTGGGGTTGCAAATCCCACCCCTACATTTTACTTCAGCACTCTAAAAAATTACCTGTAACAATAACTGAACCTATCTGGTAATAGAAATTCAGAGAATTAGTTTACACATGTTTGCAAATACATGTTTAAGCTGCTGAGCCACTTTCAAGGCTTCTCCGATGTCAGCATTCCTAACACTACATGATAGCAGTGCCCACATAGGGCTATGTAATTTGTCACAGTAGGCCTCATGATAAAGACTATTATTAAAACACATCCAGACAGAGAGCTAACTTACCCAGGAGCCACCCCCAGGATCTCCCATTGGCACTACAAGGAACAGCATGCCTTTTAAATACTGCTCCCATTCAATGCTCTAGCACACAAGCAGACAAACATTGGTAGTTGCTCGGTCATTCCTGGAAATAATTATCAGGTGCTGGAAAGGGGGAGGGGTCACAGACAAACAGACAGAGAGGGGGGGGGGGGTCTGCAAATCCCACCCCTACATTTCCTTCAGCACTCTAAAACATTACCTGTAACCATACCTGAACCTATCTGGTAATAGAAATTCAGATAATTAGTTTACACATGTTTGCAAACACATGTTTAAGCTGCTGAGCCACTTTCAAGGCTTCTCCGATGTCAGCAGTCCTAACACTACATGATAGCAGTGCCCACATAGGGCCATGTCATTTGTCACAGTAGGCCTCCTAATAAAGGTTATTACTAAAACACATCCAGACAGAGAGCTAACTTACCCAGGAGCCACCCCCAGGATCAGGGCCAGAGCTTCCACTAGGCAGCTTTAGGCAGCTGCCTAGGGGCGCCGGATCCTGAGGGGGTGGCCTGCTACAGCTGCCTGAAAAAGGTAGCATGGTCCTACCTCACAGTCGCCGCAATCCCCCCGGCACTCGTATCTTACAGTAGTCGCAACTGGCAAGCTCCCGTATTGCAGCCTCCAGCTCCGCCTCTACCTGGCACAAGAAGTTTCTTTGACAGCTCCTGGAGTCCTTGCTGGGGGTGACATGTGGCGCTGCTCTTCATTGCAGGCTCTTTTGCAGACTACTCAGTCCCAACTCTGCATCGCATCCCGCAGGTATGGTGGCTGCACAGTGCACTCTCTGCATTTGATAAGGAATGAGGGGGAGAGCAGCAGAGCAGCAGTCTGGGGAGGGGGGGGGGGGGGCAGCAGGCATGCACACAGTCTGGGGGGGGGGGGATGAGCAGCAGCACGCACACAGATGTGGAGGAGATAGAACAGCAGACATTTAACAGAGTGGGGGGGGGGGGGGTGAGAGCTGCAGGCACCCACACAGACTGGGGAGATGGGGAGAAGAGAGCAGCCATGCAACAGACTGGGGGTGGGGGAGAGCAGCAGCATGTCTTTCACCTGAAGGTCGAGTAGGGGGAAGGGGCAGTAGGCCTAGGGTGCCGAGAAACCTTGCACCGGCCCTGCCCAGGATCTCCCATTGGCACTACAAGGAACAGAATGCCTTCCAAATACTGCTCCCATTCAATGCCTCTAGTACACAAGCAGACAAACATTGGTAGTTACTCGGAAATTCCCGGAAATAATTATGTATTAAGTGCTGGAAAGGGGGAGGGGTCACAGACAGACAGAGAGGGGGGGTTGCAAATCCCACCCCTACATTTCCCTTCAGCACTCTAAAAAATTACCTGTAACCATACCTGAACCTATCTGGTAATAGGCAACTACCAATGTTTGTCTGCTGGTTTTTAGCAGCCCTAAGCTTTCTTATTTTATTTTTATAGTCTTACTATTTTTTCTTGAGTGATCTTTCTAAAAAGCGTCTTATACG
Source organism: Pseudophryne corroboree (assembly GCF_028390025.1). Lineage (NCBI taxonomy): Eukaryota > Metazoa > Chordata > Amphibia > Anura > Myobatrachidae > Pseudophryne > Pseudophryne corroboree. The sequence goes on along the minus strand of NC_086447.1, from coordinate 371,184,345 downwards.
TACCTTAGAAAGGGTCGCTCTAAATACTCTCCACCGGGTTGTGACAATGCTTACACACGAATACAGTGCTCTTTCGGCGGGCGTCTGTGTCGGATATACTAGCAGGTCCAGCAGACGTTACCAGGCTGTGGCCGGAGCATGGAGAGAAGGTAAGGCATCAGTTCCGCTTAGAAGGGGAATACGGACACAGCCGCGCTGTTTTGAGAGGAGACTACCAAACAGTCGCTGACAAGGCTGCCATCTCGGGTGCACCAGCGCTATGCCTTAGGGATCAGAGGCTCCAGGAATAGTATGAGGCCGCGATACCTAGGGTTGATGTCAGCAGTGGGGAGTCAGATGCTCTCCTGGTCGCCCCTCCCCCTGGTTCATGACCAGTTTCCTCTGAGTCTCTCGCGATGAACTGTTTCCCGCTTCCGTCTCAGACGCTGTACACGAAGGGGAACCAGTCGCAGCATAGGCGGCTGTGTGACTGGTGCATCTGTGTTCACTGAGCGTCTGTGTTCACTATAGGTTCATGGAGCAGCAGGGTACACTAGTAGCATCTGGATCCACTCAGCGTTCGCAAACTTATTGATCAGTCCTGGAAGCGAGGTGAGTCTCCCTGTATCCCACTCTACTGAGTACGGGTAATACAGCACTAAGGTGGTCATTCCGCGTTGATCGCAGCCAGCAACTTTTAGCTGCTGCTGCGATCAACTAGTCCACGCCTATGGGGAGTGTATTTTAGCTTAGCAGGGCTGTGATCGCTTGTGCAGCCCTGCTAAGCTAAAAAAAATTCAAGCAAAACTAAACTAGCCCTGGACATACTTACCCTGTGTGACGATCCCTGCGATGCTGGAGCCGGCTCTGACGTCAGACATCCGCCCTCCGTTCTGCTGGACACGCCTGTGTTTTACTCACCACTCCCCGAAAACGGTCTTCAACGCTCCGGATCCGCCCAGGTACGCCTTCTTCCTGTCAATCTTCTTAGCGGTTCGCTCTGCGGCCGCTTTCTTCTCTAGACGCGACGTAACCTGGTGACCCCTGTCGCTGGGCATCATCACGCACGCGCACTGTGGCCGCCGCGCATGCCGCACCCGTTCGCACCACAGCGATAAACCGCTGCGTGCGAACGGGTCGGAATGACCCCCTAAGTCTCCATCTACCTTTTTGAGTACGAATAGTTAGATAAGTGCCTATTGCATGTGAGTCTATACTGTTACTGTTGTTTCTTTCACTGTGCGTCTGAATACGGTAGATCCTTTTAAACATGATTCAGTAATATGTTCTCCTACATACTTGAAATGTAGTTGCTTATTATACTAATGTATAACATGTGACTGACAGCTAGTGTGATTGCTGACTTTACTATATATTCTGTCAGTTTTTTTCTGTTCCGATCCTCAATGCAGGTGCATGGGTAGGGTCGGATTGTAGGTCACTTTAAAAAGCTTAAAGTGATTATAGTCACAAATTGTGTAGTACACTGGGGAAGTGTTGATTATTTATCATGTCTAAGAGCGGCAAAGGTGAGGAAGATACACTCACAGCAACACCAACACTCATATCATGTTTGTCTTGCTCTCAGGATCTGGGTCAGGATGGTTTGTGTGAAAATAAGATTTTACTTACCGATAAATCTATTTCTCGTAGTCCGTAGTGGATGCTGGGACTCCGTCAGGACCATGGGGATTAGCGGCTCCGCAGGAGACAGGGCACAAAAATAAAAGCTTTAGGACTAGGTGGTGTGCACTGGCTCCTCCCCCTATGACCCTCCTCCAAGCCTCAGTTAGGATACTGTGCCCGGACGAGCGTACACAATAAGGAAGGATTTTGAATCCCGGGTAAGACTCATACCAGCCACACCAATCACACCGTACAACCTGTGATCTGAACCCAGTTAACAGTATGACAAACGTAGGAGCCTCTGAACAGACGGCTCACAACAATAACAACCCGATTTTTTTGTAACAATAACTATGTACAAGTATTGCAGACAATCCGCACTTGGGATGGGCGCCCAGCATTATACCAAAGCTCCCAAACGGGCGGGAGAGTGCGGATGACTCTGCAGCACCGAATGAGAGAACTCCAGGTCCTCTTTAGCCAGGGTATCAAATTTGTAGAATTTTACAAACGTGTTCTCCCCCGACCACGTAGCTGCTCGGCAGAGTTGTAATGCCGAGACCCCTCGGGCAGCCGCCCAAGATGAGCCCACCTTCCTTGTGGAATGGGCCTTGATAGATTTTGGCTGTGGCAGGCCTGCCACAGAATGTGCAAGTTGAATTGTGCTACAAATCCAACGAGCAATCGTCTGCTTAGAAGCAGGAGCACCCAGCTTGTTGGGTGCATACAGTATAAACAGCGAGTCAGATTTTCTGACTGCAGCCGTCCTTGAAATATATATTTTCAATGCCCTGACAACGTCCAGCAACTTGGAATCCTCCAAATCGCTAGTAGCCGCAGGCACCACAATAGGCTGGTTCAGGTGAAACGCTGAAACCACCTTAGGCAGAAACTGAGGACGCGTCCGCAGTTCTGCCCTGTCCGAATGGAAAATCAGATATGGGCTTTTATACGATAAAGCCGCCAATTCTGACACTCTCCTGGCTGAAGCCAGGGCCAGTAGCATGGTTACTTTCCATGTAAGATATTTCAAATCCACCGATTTGAGTGGCTCAAACCAATGGGATTTGAGAAAATCCAAAACTACATTAAGATCCCACGGAGCCACTGGGGGCACAACCGGGGGCTGTATATGTAGTACTCCTTTTACAAAAGTCTGGACTTCAGGAACTGAAGCCAATTCTTTCTGGAAGAAAATCGACAGGGCCGAAATTTGAACCTTAATGGACCCTAATTTGAGGCCCATAGACAATCCTGTTTGCAGGAAATGTAGGAATCGACCCAGTTGAAATTCCTCCGTCGGGGCCTTCCTGGCCTCACACCACGCAACATATTTTCTCCAAATGCGGTGATAATGTTGTGCAGTCACCTCCTTCCTGGCTTTTACCAGGGTAGGGATGACCTCTTCCGGAATGCCTTTTTCCCTTAGAATTCGGCGTTCAACCGCCATGCCGTCAAACGCAGCCGCGGTAAGTCTTGGAATAGACACGGTCCCTGCTGAAGCAGGTCCCGTCTTAGAGGTAGAGGCCACGGATCTTCCGTGAGCATCTCCTGAAGTTCCGGGTACCAAGTTCTTCTTGGCCAACCCGGAGCCACGAGTATCGTTCTTACTCCCCTTTGCCGTATAATTCTCAGTACTTTTGGTATGAGAGGCAGAGGAGGAAACACATACACTGACTGGAACACCCACGGTGTTACCAGAGCGTCCACAGCTATTGCCTGAGGGTCTCTTGACCTGGCGCAATACCAGTCCAGTTTTTTGTTGAGGCGGGACGCCATCATATCCACCTTTGGTTTTTCCCAACTGTTCACAATCATGTGGAAGACTTCTGGATGAAGTCCCCACTCTCCCGGGTGTAGATCGTGTCTGCTGAGGAAGTCCGCTTCCCAGTTGTCCACTCCCGGAATGAACACTGCTGACAGTGCTATCACATGCTCTTCCGCCCAGCGAAGAATCCTTGCAGCTTCTGCCATTGCCCTCCTGCTTCTTGTGCCGCCCTGTCTGTTTACGTGGGCGACTGCCGTGATGTTGTCCGACTGGATCAACACCGGCTGACCCTGAAGCAGGGGTTTTGCCAGGCTTAGAGCATTGTAAATCGCTCTTAGCTTCAGTATATTTATGTGAAGAGACATCTCCAGGCTTGACCACACTCCCTGGAAGTTTCTTCCCTGTGTGACCGCTCCCCAGCCTCTCAGACTGGCATCCGTGGTCACCAGGACCCAGTCCTGTATGCCGAATCTGCGGCCCTCTAACAGATGAGCACTCTGCAACCACCACAGAAGAGACACCCTTGTCCGTGGAGACAAAGTTATCCGCTGATGCATCTGCAGATGCGATCCGGACCATTTGTCCAGCAGATCCCACTGAAAAGTTCGTGCGTGGAATCTGCCGAATGGAATCGCTTCGTAAGAAGCCACCATTTTTCCCAGGACTCTTGTGCATTGATGCACAGACACTTTTCCTGGTTTTAGGAGGTTCCTGACAAGTTCGGATAACTCCCTGGCTTTCTCCTCCGGAAGAAACACCTTTTTCTGAACCGTGTCCAGAATCATTCCCAGGAACAGCAGACGTGTCGTCGGGGTCAATTGAGATTTTGGAAAATTCAGAATCCACCCGTGCTGTTGCAGCACTACTTGGGTTAGTGCTACTACGTCCTCCAGCTGTTCTCTGGACCTTGCCCTTATCAGGAGATCGTCCAAGTAAGGGATAATTAATACGCCTTTTCTTCGCAGAAGAAACATCATTTCGGCCATTACCTTGGTAAAGACCCGAGGTGCCGTGGACAATCCAAACGGCAGCGTCTGAAACTGATAATGACAGTTTTGCACCACGAACCTGAGGTACCCTTGATGTGAAGGGCAAATTGGGACATGCAGGTAAGCATCCTTGATGTCCAGGGACACCATAAAGTCCCCTTCTTCCAGATTCGCTATCACTGCTCTGAGTGACTCCATCTTGAACTTGAATTTTTGTATGTACAGGTTCAAAGATTTCAGATTTAGAATAGGTCTTACCGAGCCGTCCGGCTTCGGTACCACAAATAGTGTGGAATAATACCCCTTTCCCTGTTGTAGGAGGGGTACCTTGACTATCACCTGCTGAGAATACAGCTTGTGAATGGCTTCCAATACCGTCGCCCTGTCTGAGGGAGACGTTGGCAGAGCAGACTTTAGGAACCGGCGAGGGGGAGACTTCTCGAATTCCAACCTGTAACCCTGAGATACTACCTGCAGGATCCAGGGGTCCACCTGTGAGTGAGCCCACTGTGCGTTGAAATTCTTGAGTCGACCCCCCACCGCCCCTGAGTCCGCTTGTAAAGCCCCAACGTCATGCTGAGGGCTTTGCAGAAGCCGGGGAGGGCTTCTGCTCCTGGGAGGGAGCTGCTTGGTGCACTCTCTTACCCTTTCCTTTGCCTCGGGGCAGATATGACTGTCCTTTTGCCCGCTTGTTCTTATAGGAACGAAAGGACTGCGGCTGAAAAGACGGTGTCTTTTTCTGTTGGGAGGGGACCTGAGGTAAAAAGGTGGATTTCCCGGCTGTTGCCGTGGCCACCAAATCCGATAGACCGACCCCAAATAATTCCTCCCCTTTATACGGCAATACTTCCATATGCCGTTTGGAATCCGCATCACCTGACCACTGTCGCGTCCATAAACTTCTTCTGGCAGATATGGACATCGCACTTACTCTCGATGCCAGAGTGCAAATATCCCTCTGAGCATCTCGCATATAAAGAAAAGCATCCTTTAATTGCTCTATAGTCAATAAAATACTGTCCCTATCCAGGGTATCAATATTTTCAGTCAGGGAATCCGACCAAACCACCCCAGCACTGCACATCCATGCTGAGGCGATGGCTGGTCGCAGTATAACACCAGTATGAGTGTATATACTTTTCAGGGTAGTTTCCAGCCTCCTATCAGCTGGATCCTTGAGGGCGGCCGTTTCAGGAGACGGTAACGCCACTTGTTTTGATAAGCGTGTGAGTGCCTTATCCACCCTAGGGGGTGTTTCCCAGCGCGCCCTAACCTCTGGCGGGAAAGGATATAATGCCAATAACTTCTTTGAAATTAGCAGTTTTCTATCGGGGTTAACCCACGCTTCATCACACACTTCATTCAATTCCTCTGATTCAGGAAAAACTACAGGTAGTTTTTTCAGACCCCACATAATACCCCTTTTTGTGGTACTTGCAGTATCAGAGATATGCAAAGCCTCCTTCATTGCCGTGATCATATAACGTGTGGCCCTACTGGAAAATACGTTTGTTTCTCTATCGTCCTAGTGGATGCTGGGGTTCCTGAAAGGACCATGGGGAATAGCGGCTCCGCAGGAGACAGGGCACAAAAAGTATAGCTTTATGATCAGGTGGTGTACTGGCTCCTCCCCCTATGACCCTCCTCCAAGCCTCAGTTAGGTTTTTGTGCCCGTCCGAGAAGGGTGCAATCTAGGTGGCTCTCCTAAAGAGCTGCTTAGAAAAGTTTAGCTTAGGTTTTTTATTTTACAGTGAGTCCTGCTGGCAACAGGATCACTGCAACGAGGGACTTAGGGGAGAAGAAGTGAACTCACCTGCGTGCAGGATGGATTGGCTTCTTTGGCTACTGGACATTAGCTCCAGAAGGGACGATCACAGGTACAGCCTGGATGGTCACCGGAGCCTCGCCGCCGGCCCCCTTGCAGATGCTGAAAAGAGAAGAAGGTCCAGAATCGGCGGCAGAAGACTCCTCAGTCTTCTTAAGGTAGCGCACAGCACTGCAGCTGTGCGCCATTGCTCTCAGCACACTTCACACGGCAGTCACTGAGGGTGCAGGGCGCTGGGGGGGGGGCGCCCTGGGAAGCAATGTAAACCTATTTTTTGGCATAAAATACCTCACATATAGCCTCCGGGGGCTATATGGAGATATTTAACCCCTGCCAGAATCCGTTAAAGAGCGGGAGACGAGCCCGCCGAAAAAGGGTCGGGGCCTATCTCCTCAGCACACAGCGCCATTTTCCTCACACAGCTCCGCTGGTCAGGAAGGCTCCCAGGCTCTCCCCTGCACTGCACTACAGAAACAGGGTAAAACAAGAGAGGGGGGGCAAAATTGTGGCAAAATTATATATATTAAAGCAGCTATATAGGGAGCACTTATTATAAGGCTATCCCTGTCATATATAGCGCTTTTGGTGTGTGCTGGCAAACTCTCCCTCTGTCTCCCCAAAGGGCTAGTGGGGTCCTGTCTTCTTTAAGAGCATTCCCTGTGTGTCTGCTGTGTGTCGGTACGTGTGTGTTGACATGTATGAGGACGATATTGGTGTGGAGGCGGAGCAATTGCCAAATATGGGGATGTCACCCCCTAGGGAGTCGACACCAGAATGGATGGCTTTATTTATGGAATTACGGGATAGTGTCAACACGCTAAAGCAGTCGTTTGACGACATGAGACGGCCGGACAATCAATCAGCACCTGTCCAGGCGCCTCAAACACCGTCAGGGGCTGTAAAACGCCCGTTACCTCAGTCGGTCGACACGGACCCAGACACAGGCACTGATTCCAGTGGCGACGGTGACGAATCAACCGTATTTTCCAGTAGGGCCACACGTTATATGATTTTGGCAATGAAGGAGGCGTTACATATTGCTGATACTACAGGTACCACAAAACAGGGTATTATGTGGGGTGTGAAAAAACTACCTATAGTTTTTCCTGAATCAGATGAATTAAATGAGGTGTGTGATGAAGCGTGGGTTGCCCCCGATAAAAAACTGCTAATTTCAAAGAAGTTATTGGCTTTATACCCTTTCCCGCCAGAGGTTAGGGCGCGCTGGGAAACACCTCCTAGGGTGGACAAGGCGCTCACACGCTTATCAAAACAAGTGGCGTTACCCTCTCCTGAGACGGCCGCACTTAAAGATCCAGCAGATAGGAGGATGGAAAATATCCAAAAAAGTATATACACACATACAGGTGTTATACTACGACCAGCTATAGCGACAGCCTGGATGTGCAGTGCTGGGGTAGCTTGGTCAGAGTCCCTGATTGAAAATATTGATACCCTGGATAGGGACAATGTTTTACTGTCTTTAGAGCAAATAAAGGATGCGTTTCTTTATATGCGTGATGCACAGAGGGATATTTGCACACTGGCATCACGGGTAAGTGCTATGTCCATTTCGGCCAGAAGAAGTTTATGGACGCGACAGTGGTCAGGTGATGCGGACTCAAAACGGCATATGGAAGTTTTGCCGTATAAAGGGGAGGAGTTATTTGGTGTTGGTCTATCGGATTTGGTGGCCACGGCTACAGCCGGGAAATCCACCTTTTTACCTCAAGTCACTCCCCAACAGAAAAAGACACCGACTTTTCAGCCGCAGCCCTTTCGTTCCTTTAAAAACAAGAGAGCAAAGGGATATTCATATCTGCCACGAGGCAGAGGAAAGGGGAAGAGACTGCAACAGGCAGCTCCTTCCCAGGAACAGAAGCCCTCCCCCGCTTCTACAAAAGCCTCAGCATGACGCTGGGGCTTCTCAAGCGGACTCGGGGGCGGTGGGGGGTCGTCTCAAGAATTTCAGCGCGCAGTGGGCTCACTCGCAGGTGGATCCCTGGATCCTGCAGATAATATCTCAGGGTTACAGGTTGGAACTAGAGACGTCTCCACCTCGCCGTTTCCTGAAGTCTGCTTTACCAACGTCCCCCTCCGACAGGGTGACGGTCTTGGAAGCCATTCACAAGCTGTACTCTCAGCAGGTGATAGTCAAGGTACCCCTTTTACAACAAGGAAAGGGGTATTATTCCACTCTATTTGTGGTACCGAAGCCGGATGGCTCGGTAAGACCTATTCTAAATCTGAAATCCTTGAACCTGTACATAAAAAAGTTCAAGTTCAAGATGGAGTCACTCAGAGCGGTGATAGCGAACCTGGAAGAAGGGGACTTTATGGTATCCTTGGACATCAAGGATGCGTATCTCCACGTTCCAATTTACCCCTCACACCAGGGGTACCTCAGGTTCGTCGTACAGAACTGTCACTATCAGTTTCAGACGCTGCCGTTTGGATTGTCCACGGCACCTCGGGTCTTTACCAAGGTAATGGCCGAGATGATGATTCTTCTTCGAAGAAAAGGCGTATTAATTATCCCATACTTGGACGATCTCCTAATAATGGCAAGGTCCAGAGAACAGCTAGAGATGGGACTAGCACTGTCTCAAGAAGTGCTAAAGCAGCACGGGTGGATTCTGAATATTCCAAAATCCCAGTTAATTCCGACAACACGTCTGCTGTTCTTAGGGATGATTCTGGACACGGTTCAGAAAAAGGTTTTTCTCCCGGAGGAAAAAGCCAAGGAGTTATCCGAACTTGTCAGGAACCTCCTAAAACCAGGAAAGGTGTCTGTACATCAATGCACAAGAGTCCTGGGAAAAATGGTGGCTTCTTACGAAGCAATTCCATTCGGCAGATTCCACGCAAGAGTTTTCCAGAGGGATCTGCTGGACAAATGGTCAGGGTCGCATCTTCAGATGCACCAGCGGATAACCCTGTCTCCAAGGACAAGGGTATCTCTTCTGTGGTGGTTGCAGAGTGCTCATCTATTGGAGGGCCGCAGATTCGGCATACAGGATTGGATCCTGGTGACCACGGACGCCAGCCTGAGAGGCTGGGGAGCAGTCACACAAGGAAGAAACTTCCAGGGCGTGTGGTCGAGCCTGGAAACGTTTCTTCACATAAACATTCTGGAACTAAGAGCAATCTACAATGCTCTAAGCCAGGCAGAACCTCTGCTTCAAGGAAAACCGGTGTTGATCCAGTCGGACAACATCACGGCAGTCGCCCATGTAAACAGACAGGGCGGCACAAGAAGCAGGAGTGCAATGGCAGAAGCTGCAAGGATTCTTCGCTGGGCGGAGAATCATGTGATAGAACTGTCAGCAGTGTTCATCCCGGGAGTGGACAACTGGGAAGCAGACTTCCTCAGCAGACACGACCTTCACCCGGGAGAGTGGGGACTTCATCCAGAAGTTTTCCACATGCTTGTAACCCGTTGGGAAAGACCAATGGTGGACATGATGGCGTCTCGCCTCAACAAAAAACTGGACAGGTATTGCGCCAGGTCAAGAGATCCGCAGGCAATAGCTGTGGACGCGCTGGTAACGCCTTGGGTGTACCAGTCGGTGTATGTGTTTCCTCCTCTGCCTCTCATACCAAAAGTATTGAGAATTATACGGCAAAGAGGCGTAAGAACGATACTAGTGGCTCCGGATTGGCCAAGAAGGACTTGGTACCCGGAACTTCAAGAGATGATCACGGAGGATCCGTGGCCTCTACCTCTGAGAAGGGACCTGCTTCAGCAGGGTCCCTGTCTGTTTCAAGACTTACCGCGGCTGCGTTTGACGGCATGGCGGTTGAACGCCGGATCCTAAAGGGAAAAGGCATTCCGGAAGAAGTCATTCCTACCTTGATTAAAGCAAGGAAGGAAGTAACCGCGCAACATTATCACCGCATTTGGCGAAAATATGTTGCGTGGTGCGAGGATCGGAGTGCTCCGACGGAGGAATTTCAACTGGGTCGATTCCTACATTTCCTGCAATCAGGATTGTCTATGGGTCTCAAATTGGGATCTATTAAGGTTCAAATTTCGGCCCTGTCGATTTTCTTCCAGAAGAAATATCTCACATGGAAAGTGACCATGCTACTAGCCCTGGCTTCGGCCAGGAGAGTGTCAGAACTGGCAGGTTTATCTTACAAAAGCCCATATCTGATTTTCCATTCGGACAGGGCAGAACTGCGGACTCGTCCGCATTTTCTCCCTAAGGGGGTGTCAGCATTTCATCTGAACCAGCCTATTGTAGTGCCTGCGGCTACAAGCGACTTGGTGGACTCCAAGTTGTTGGACGTTGTCAGAGCTTTAAAAATATACATTTCAAGGACAGCTGGAGTCAGGAAATCTGACTCACTGTTTATACTATATGCTCCCAACAAGTTGGGCGCTCCTGCGTCTAAGCAGACTATTGCGCGCTGGATTTGTAGTACGATTCAGCTTGCACATTCTGTGGCAGGCCTGCCACAGCCAAAATCGGTAAATGCCCACTCCACAAGGAAGGTGGGTTCTTCTTGGGCGGCTGCCCGAGGGGTCTCGGCATTACAACTCTGCCGAGCGGCTACGTGGTCGGGGGAGAACACGTTTGTAAAATTCTACAAATTTGATACCCTGGCTAAGGAGGACCTGGAGTTCTCTCATTCGGTGCTGCAGAGTCATCCGCACTCTCCCGCCCGTTTGGGAGCTTTGGTATAATCCCCATGGTCCTTTCAGGAACCCCAGCATCCACTAGGACGATAGAGAAAATAAGAATTTACTTACCGATAATTCTATTTCTCGGAGTCCGTAGTGGATGCTGGGCGCCCATCCCAAGTGCGGATTATCTGCAATAATTGTACATAGTTATTGTTACCTAAATCGGGTTATTGTTGTAGGGAGCCATCTTTCAGAGGCTCCTCTGTTATCATACTGTTAACTGGGTTTAGATCACAGGTTGTACGGTGTGATTGGTGTGGCTGGTATGAGTCTTACCCGGGATTCATAAATCCTTCCTTATTGTGTACGCTCGTCCGGGCACAGTATCCTAACTGAGGCTTGGAGGAGGGTCATAGGGGGAGGAGCCAGTACACACCACCTGATCATAAAGCTATACTTTTTGTGCCCTGTCTCCTGCGGAGCCGCTATTCCCCATGGTCCTTTCAGGAACCCCAGCATCCACTACGGACTCCGAGAAATAGAATTATCGGTAAGTAAATTCTTATTTTCTTCACCGTCGACACTAGATTCGGTGTCCGTGTCTGGGTCTGTGTCGACCGACTGAGGTAAAGGGCGTTTTACAGCCCCTGACGGTGTCTGAGACGCCTGGACAGGTACTAACTGGTTTGCCGGCCGTCTCATGTCGTCAACTGATTTTTGTAACATGCTGACATTATCACGTAATTCCATAAACAAAGCCATCCATTCCGGTGTCGACTCCCTAGGGGGTGACATCACCATTACCGGCAATTGCTCCGCCTCCACACCAACATCGTCCTCATACATGTCGACACACACGTACCGACACACAGCAGACACACAGGGAATGCTCTTATCGAAGACAGGACCCCACTAGCCCTTTGGGGAGACAGAGGGAGAGTTTGCCAGCACACACCCAAGCGCTATAAATATATAGGAACAACCCTACAGAAGTGTTGTTTCCTTTATAGCAGCTTAATATATCAATATCGCCAAAAAAGTGCCCCCCCTCTCTGTTTTTTTACCCTGTTTCTGTAGTGCAGTGCAGGGGAGAGTCCTGGGAGCCTTCCTCGCAGCGGAGCTGTGCAGGAAAATGGCGCTGTGTGCTGAGGAGATATGCCCCGCCCCCTATTTCGGCGGGCTCTTCTCCCGGTGTTTGTGAGACCTGGCAGGGGTTAAATACATCCATATAGCCCCAGGGGCTATATGTGATGTATTTTTAGCCAGAACAAGGTATTATCATTGCTGCCCAGGGCGCCCCCCCCCCCAGCGCCCTGCACCCTCAGTGACCGCTGGTGTGAAGTGTGCTGACAACAATGGCGCACAGCTGCAGTGCTGTGCGCTACCTCATGAAGACTGAAAAGTCTTCTGCCGCCGGTTTCTGGACCTCTTCACTTTTCGGCATCTGCAAGGGGGTCGGCGGCGCGGCTCCGGGACCGGACTCCATGGCTGGGCCTGTGTTCGATCCCTCTGGAGCTAATGGTGTCCAGTAGCCTAAGAAGCCAATCCATCCTGCACGCAGGTGAGTTCACTTCTTCTCCCCTAAGTCCCTCGTTGCAGTGAGCCTGTTGCCAGCAGGACTCACTGAAAATAAAAAACCTAATAACTTTTTCTAAGCAGCTCTTTAGGAGAGCCACCTAGATTGCACCCTGCTCGGACGGGCACAAAAACCTAACTGAGGCTTGGAGGAGGGTCATAGGGGGAGGAGCCAGTGCACACCACCTAGTCCTAAAGCTTTTATTTTTGTGCCCTGTCTCCTGCGGAGCCGCTAATCCCCATGGTCCTGACGGAGTCCCAGCATCCACTAGGACGTCAGAGAAAATTGTTTTAGCTTTCACCAGGTCTCTTGACTATGTTTGCACAGACATTATCCAGTATAGCTGAACAGATAATTCCTCCAACTCCTGTACGAGGGATAGGTTACACGATTAACCCTTACATGCAGCTTCCCACCTGCGGTTTATCACTTCCAGCAGCAGCCTCTCAAAAGAAACAGGCTGATAAGTCAGTGGTAAGTAAATCTTCATCCTCAAAGGCTACACATGTTTCAGATGAGGATTCATCGGAGGTTGAAAGCTCAATAATTTCTACTTCAGCATACGAAGAGGAGGTCTCAGCTCAGTGGATATAGCTGAGTTAATTAAACCAATTAAAGCCATTCTATCCTTAGAGGATTCAGCAGAGCCTGTGTTAAAAACCAAGGCACCTGTGTTTAAATGTCCCAAAACAGTTAAGACTGAGTTTCCATGGTCGGATCAGCTGACGGAAATCACGGAAGAGGCTTGGGCTACGCCTAATAAGAAGTTTAGAATTCCTAAGAAATGGAATTACAATTATCCTCTTTCAGCTGGGGATTGTTTAAAAAGGGAGGTGGCTCCTAAAGTAGATACGCATGTGATTTGATTAGTGCAAAAATCTACATTACCTTTGCCTTCAACATCATTAAATGATGTCACTAAAAACCATTTTTTCCCTATCTGGGGCAGTCATAAGGCCAGCCATGGCTTCAGTTTGGATGGCAAAGGCAGTGGCTGCCTGGGCTGATGCATTGGAGGGGGATTTTTCAATAGCATCTAGAGAGCAAAAATCCCATATAGCACATATAAAACAGGCTGCAATGTTCTTGGAAGAAGCAGTATGGCATCAGCTTCAACAACAGCTGCTCGCAGAGCAGTTTGGCTACGTACGTGGAAAGCTGATTCGGACTCTAAGAAGGTTTTGGAATCTTTACCTTTTTCTGAAGATATTCTTTTAGGCAAAGAATTGACAGATATTTTGGTGTCAGAAGCAGACTCCAAGCAGGTAAAGTTTCCTTCCACATACAATTTCAAACCTAAAGTTCTGGCTTTTCGGCCCTTTCAGTCTCAAGAAAAGCTAAAGGAAAAAGTGATGGCAGGCAGTCACAATACAACAAGTCTGGTAAGACTAAAAAGCATTGGGCTACCAGAGGACCGGTTGGTAAAACAGATAATAAACCATCAGCCTGATGGTGCGGGCCTCCACCTGGGAGATCCCATGGTGGTGGGACGACTTTTTAAGATTGCACAGAGGTGGTGGGACGACTTTTTAAGATTGCACAGATCTGGCAGCAGTCTTCAACAGATGCATGGGTGCAGGAAGCGGTATCTCTAGGTTATGCTTTTGCCTTCAAGAAGCACCCTCGAAAGGTTTTTTTGTACCAACCCGTCACGGGTAGAGACGAAGGCCAGGGCTTTGCAAGAGGCAGTTCAGAAATTGCTTCAGTCAGGAGTAGTCATTCCAGTTCCTTCTGCGCAATGAGGGCAGGGTTTTTACTGCAACCTGTTTCTAGTTCAGAAACCAAATGGGTCATTTCGGCCCATTCTCAATCTCAAAGTGCTGAACAAGTACATTTGGATACCTCGGTTTCATATGGAGACTTTACATTCCATCATTTTGGCCATGGAGCCAGGGGATTATATGGTATCCCTGGATATAAAGGACGCTTACCTACATGTTCCCATAGCACTGTCTCATCAGTGCTATCTCAGGTTCACTATCCTCCAACAGCATTTTCCGTTCCAGGCCCTACCTTTTGGGTTAGCCAAAGCCTCCAGATTATTTACCAAGATTATGGTGGTAATGGCACCTTATGTCCGCCAGCAGGGGATAAGAATTTTTCCATATCTCAACGATCTTTTAATCCTGGCACAGTCGCAGGAGTTGCTCCTATGTCATCTGCAACAGACAATAACGTGTCTGCAAAGGCACGGGTGGCTCATAAATTGTGCAAAATCATCTCTGGTTCCGTCACAGCGATTGACTCACTTGGGGGCTGTACTGGATTCAAGTCTTCAGAGAGTAATTTTACCTCTGAACAAGATATCCAAGTTTCAGTTAAGGATTCAGGACTTGCTACACAGTCAAAAGGTATCCATTCACGCTGCAATGCGTGTGATGGGATTGATGGTGTCAACATTCGACATGGTGGAGTTTGCACAGTTCCACTCGAGGCCTCTGCAGCATCTGATTCTTGCCAAATGGAATGGGTTGCATCAGACAATAAAAACACAGACTATGGTTCTTACAATAGAAGTAAGAAGGTAATTAGCCTGATGGCTACAGACATCCCATCTGGACAAGGGGAGACCCTTTTGGATATCAGATTGGGAAATTCTGACTACAGATGCCAGTCTCTAGGAAGGTTATGTTTCCAGGGGAAATGGACCAAGGAAGAAGGTTGCCTGCCAATAAATATATTGGAACTTCAGGCCATATACATGGCACTGATTCAGGCAAAGGACATTCTTCAGGGAAAACCAGTTCAGATCCACTTGGACAATGCAACGTCAGTAGCGTACCTCAACCATCAGGGAGGAACTCGCAGCCAAAAAGCGATGAAGGAGGTAAGTCACATACTAAAGTGGGCAGAACTTCATCATTCAGCCTAGTCCGCAGTGTTCGTTCCGGGAGTCCTAACCTGGGATGCAGATTTTCTCAGTCGACACGCCATTCAGGCAAGCGAATGGGCTCTACACCCGGAGGTCTTCCAGACTCTACTAGACAAGTGAGGGTTGCCAGAGATAGATCTCATGGCGTCCCGTCAGAACAACAGAATTCTCGCATACAGGTAAAGAACAAAGGATCCCAGAGCGATCTTTGTGGATGCCCTGTCGGTGAGATGGGACTTGCATCTGGCTTATGTGTTTCCTCCAATCATCCTAATACCCAGGGTGGTGAAAAAGATACAGCAAGGAAAGGGTGCTTTGATTCTAATAGCTCGGGCTTGACCCAGAAGGCATTGGTACACAGATCTGCAGAGAATGTCGATGGATGCTCCACTCCTGCTCCGTCAACGTCCAGATCTACTGATGCAGGGTCCTTGTTATCACAGACATCTGGATCGACTGTCTTTGACGACGTGGCTCTTGAAACCTCTATCCTCAAGTCAAGAGGATTCTCACAAAAGGTAATTCAAACAATGCTCAGAGCAAGGAAACCTCAGCTTGCATTTATCATCGCATTTATCACCGAATATGGCAAACCTACATTCATTGGTGCAGTGAACGGAAAATGGACTCTAAGGGGTAAATTTACTAACATTCGTATTTTCCCGTTTCAGGTCAAAGTTCAATCACGAATGACATCGAAAGTGTAAAACTGCAACTTTTTGAATTTATTACGACTAATTTACTAAGCTGTCGTATTCGGATTTTTCTTTTGTTCCGATGTCGATGTCATTCGTGTTTTTTTTTTCTTTTTTTCACGGCAGTGATTAGCAAAACACTGCCGACTTTTTAAAAATGAATCTCGGCCGGATCTGTGTGATCCGTGCTGGGGTTCATTTTTTTTTTTTTTTTAATTAAACAATGTAAAATAAAATAAAAAAAAATGCGTGGGGTCCCCCCTCCTAAGCATAACCAGCCTCGGGCTCTTTGAGCCGATCCTGGTTGCAAAAATATGGGGGGGAAAATGACAGGGGTTCCCCCATATTTAAGCAACCAGCATCGGGCTCTGCGCCTGGTCCTGGTTCCAAAAATACGGGGGACAAAAAGAGTAGGGGTCCCCCGTATTTTTAAAACCAGCACCGGGCTCCACTAGCTGGACAGATAATGCCACAGCCGGGGGTCACTTTTATATAGTGCCCTGCGGCCGTGGCATCAAAAATCCAACTAGTCACCCCTGGCCGGGGTACCCTGGGGGAGTGGGGACCCCTTCAACCAAGGGGTCCCCCCCCCAGCCACCCAAGGGCCAGGGGTGAAGCCCGAGGCTGTCCCCCCCCATCCAATGGGCTGCGGATGGGGGGGCTGATAGCCTTTTGTGATAATGAAAAGATATTGTTTTTAGTAGCAGTACTACAAGGCCCAGCAAGCCTCCCCCGCATGCTGGTACTTGGAGAACCACAAGTACCAGCATGCGGCGGAAAAACGGGCCCGCTGGTACCTGTAGTACTACTACTAAAAAAATACCCAAAAAAAGACAAGACACACACACCTTGAAAGTAAAGATTTATTACATACATGCACACAAACATACATACATACTTACCTTATGTTCACACGCAGGTCGGTCCTCTTCTCCAGTAGAATCCAAGGGGTACCTGTTGAATAAATTCTACTCACCAGATCCAGGGTCCCAGGCTCCTCGGGGAATCCTTTTGTAATCCAGGTACTTGATTAAAATAAAAAAACGGACACACGAGCCACGAACTGAAAGGGGCCCCATGTTTTCACATGGGACTCCTTTCCCCGAATGCCAGAAACCCACTCTGACTTCTGTCTAAGTGGGTTTCTTCAGCCAATCAGGGAGCGCCACGTTGTAGCACTCTCCTGATCGGCTGTGTGCTCCTGTACTGAGTGACAGGCGGCACACGACAGTGTTACAATGTAGCGCCTATGCGCTCCATTGTAACCAATGGTGGGAACTTTCTGCTCAGCGGTGACGTCACTTTAAGTCAACCGCAGGGCAGAAAGTTCCCACCATTAGTTACAATGGAGAGCATAGGCGCTACATTGTAACACTGCCGTGTGCCGCCTGTCACTCAGTACAGGAGCACACAGCCGATCAGGAGAGTGCTACAACGTGGCGCTCCCTGATTGGCTGAAGAAACCCACTTAGACAGAAGTCAGAGTGGGTTTCTGGCATTCGGGGAAAGGAGTCCCATGTGAAAACATGGGGCCCCTTTCAGTTCGTGGCTCGTGTGTCCGTTTTTTTATTTTAATCAAGTACCTGGATTACAAATGGTTGCCCCGAGGAGCCTGGGACCCTGGATCTGGTGAGTAGAATTTATTCAACAGGTACCCCTTGGATTCTACTGGAGAAGAGGACCGACCTGCGTGTGAACATAAGGTAAGTATGTATGTATGTTTGTGTGCATGTATGTAATAAATCTTTACTTTCAAGGTGTGTGTGTCTTGTCTTTTTTTGGGTATTTTTTTAGTAGTAGTACTACAGGTACCAGCGGGCCCATTTTTCCGCTGCATGCTGGTACTTGTGGTTCTCCAAGTACCAGCATGCGGGGAGGCTTGCTGGGCCTTGTAGTACTGCTACTAAAAACAATATCTTTTCATTATCACAAAAGGCTATCAGCCCCCCCATCCGCAGCCCATTGGATGGGGGGGGGACAGCCTCGGGCTTCACCCCTGGCCCTTGGGTGGCTGGGGGGGGGGACCCCTTGATTGAAGGGGTCCCCACTCCCCCAGGGTACCCCGGCCAGGGGTGACTAGTTGGATTTTTGATGCCACGGCCGCAGGGCACTATATAAAAGTGACCCCCGGCTGTGGCATTATCTGTCCAGCTAGTGGAGCCCGGTGCTGGTTTTAAAAATACGGGGGACCCCTACTCTTTTTGTCCCCCGTATTTTTGGAACCAGGACCAGGCGCAGAGCCCGATGCTGGTTGCTTAAATATGGGGGAACCCCTGTCATTTTCCCCCCCATATTTTTGCAACCAGGATCGGCTCAAAGAGCCCGAGGCTGGTTATGCTTAGGAGGGGGGACCCCACGCAATTTTTTTGTGTGAAAATAATCACTTTCCCACCCCTTCCCACTGATATACATGCACGGATCTCATGGATCCGTGCATGCCTATCCAATCACGGATAAAAAAAGCAGGTCTGTTTTTTTTAAGCACTTTTTTACGAGTTGTAATTTTTCACGGCAGTGTTTTGTTTTTTTTTGCTTTGCACTTCTTAGTAAATGACCGAGATTCATACTTAAACAGCCGCGTTTTGACCGATGGTGTATTCATTCGTGTTTTTTTTCCTAGGACTTCCAAATATTACGAATGCCCTCATCACTGCCGTGATTATTGCTTAGTAAATTACCAAGATGACACTTTGATGAAAAAACGGCATCTCGGTCAAAATCGGGACCTTAGTAAATTTACCCCTAAGTCTTTCAGAGTTTCCAGGGTCTTAGCATTCATTCAGACAGGAATGGATAAAGGTTTGAAGGGGGATTCCTTGAGAGTTCAAGTGTCAGCATTGACTGTATGGTTCCAAAATAAAATTGCCAACTTACAGGATGTGTGTACTTTTTTCCAGGGAATGCTGCGCATTCAACCTCCTTTTGTTCCTCCTACAGTGCCTTGGGACTTAAATTTAGTCCTAAAGGCCCTTCAAGTTGCCCCATTTGAACCACTTAATAAAGTGAATCTTAAATGGTTGACAGCTAAAGTTCTCTTTCTACTGGCCTTGACATCAGCTAGAAGAGTGTCAGATTTAGGGGCATTGGGGGTAATTCCAAGTTGATCGCAGCAGGAAATTTTTTAGCAGTTGGGCAAAACCATGTGCACTGCAGGGGAGGCAGATATAACATGTGCAGAGAGAGTTAGATTTGGGTGGGTTATTTTGTTTCTGTGCAGGGTAAATACTGGCTGCTTTATTTTTACACTGCAATTTAGATTGCAGATTGAACACACCACACCCAAATCTAACTCTCTCTGCACATGTTATATCTGCCTCCCCTGCAGTGCACATGGTTTTGCCCAACTGCTATCAAAATTCCTGCTGCGATCAACTTGGAATTACCCCCATTGTCATGTTGTTCCCCATTTCTGATTTTATTATCCAGATAAAGCAGTTCTCGGAACTAGATCTGGTTATCTTCCGAAGGTGGTGTCTAAATTCCACCTTAACTAAGAAATTGTAGACCCGGCTTTCCAGGTACCGGACCTTTCTGCAGGAGATGCATCGCTGGACGTAGTCCGTGCCTTAAGGATCTACATGGATCGTACCAGTGCCATCAGAAAGACAGGATTTCCCAAGAGAGGATGGCCTGCTGATAAGCAGACACTGGCAAGGTGGCTTCAGATGACTATTTCAGAAGCATATTCTCAAGCTGATCTCCCTGTTCCGGCTAATGTCTCGTAAAGTAGGTCCAACCTGGGCAGCACAACGTGGTGCTACAGCAGAACAGATTTGTAAGGCAGCCACATGGTCTTCCATTAACACATTCATTAGACATTATGCCATGGATACCTTTGCCTTTCATGACGCTGAATTCAGGTGAAGGATTTTTTGTCCAATCAGAAGCATCCACACCACTAAATTGCTTTGGGAAATCCCAATGTTATCCTGTGGATAACCTGTGGACCCTGCCGGAGAAATATACATTATGGTAAGAAATTACCGTTGATAACGGTATTTCTCCTAAGTCCACAGGTTCCACAGTTATCTCACCCTGACGCACGTGATTTGAGGATCCTTTTGCTCACTAACCTCTTCCTGCTTGTACGGAAGGGTATGTATGTGTGTTCTTCTCGCCTGATTAGGGCTATCTATGATGCTCCAGCTTTGAGCTTTGGGAATACAACTGATTTGCCTGAGCCAGGAGACGGGGATATATGGACGGGGCCGTTGCATGCTGGGAGGCCGAAAAGCTTTGACCGATTGGTGCAAATCCTCTGTCTCTTCATCATATCCTAGTGTTATCCTGTGGAATCTGTGGACTTAGGAGAAATACCGTTATCAATGGTAAGTTCTTACCATAACGTATATGTTGATGAACCTTTGGCAGCAATTACAGCTTCAAGTCTTTGTGAATATGTTGCCACAAGCTTGGTACACCTATGTTTGGGCAGCTTTGCCCATTCCTCTTTGCAGCACCTCTCAAGCTCCATCAGGTTGGATGGGAAGCATCGGTGCACAGCCATTTTCAGATCACTCCAGAGATGTTCAATCGGATTCAAGTCTGGGCTTTGGCTGGGCCACTCAAGGACAGTCACAGAGTTGTCCTGAAGCCACTTCTTTGATATCTTGGCTGTGTGCTTATGGTCATTGTCCTGCTTAAAGATGAACCATCGCCTCTGAGGTCAAGAGCACTCTTGAGCAGGTTTTCATCCAGGATGTCTCTGTACATTGCTGCATTCATCTTTCCCTCTATCCTGACTAGTCTCCCAGTTCCTGCGCTGAAAAACATCCCCACAGCATGATGCTGCCACCACCATGCTTCACTGTAGGGATGGTATTGGCCTGGTGATGAGCAGTGCCTGGTTTCCTCCAAACATGATGCCTGGCATTCATGCCAAAGAGTTCTATCTTTGTCTCATCAGACCAGAGAATTTTGTTTCTCATGGTCTGAGAGTCCTTCAGGTGCATTTTGGCAAACTCCAGGCAGGCTGCCATGTGCTTTTTACTAAGGAGTGGCTTCTGTCTGGCCACTCTACCATACAGGCCTGATTGGTGGATTGCTACAGAGATGGTTGCCCTTTTGGAAGGTTCTCTCTCCACAGAGGAATGCTGTAACTCTGACAGAGTGAACATCGGGTTCTTGGTCACCTCCCTGACTAGGGCCATTCTCCCCCGCTCGCTTAGTTTAGACGGCCGGCCAGCTCTAGGTAGAGTCCTGGTTGTTCCGATCTTCCATTTACGGATGATGGAGGCCACTGTACTCATTGGGACCTTCAAAGCAGCAGATATTTCTCATACGTCCTAGAGGATGCTGGGGACTCCAAAAGGACCATGGGGTATAGACGGATCCGCAGGAGCTTGGGCACACTATAAAGACTTAAACTGGGTGTGAACTGGCTCCTCCCTTTATGCCCCTCCTCCAGACCTCAGTTAGACTTTGTGCCCAGGAGTGATGGGTCACACACTAGGGGAGCTCTACTGAGTTTCTCTGAAAGACTTTTTGTTAGGTTTTTTTATTTTCAGGGAGACCTGCTGGCTACAGGCTGCCTGCAGCGTGGGAGTGAGGGGAGAGAAGCAGGACCTACTTCTTCTTAGTTTAAAGGCTCTGCTTCTTGGCTACTGGACACCATTAGCTCCAGAGGGTTCGATCACTTGGTGCGCCTAGCTGCTTGTTCCCGGAGCCGCGCCGTCAATCCCCTCACAAAAGCCTGAAGAAAGAAGCCGGTTGAGTATTGGAAGAAAAGAAGACTTCAGTAACAGAGGTAACAGCAGCGGTCGCGCTGCGCTCCATGCTCCCACACACCAACGTCTCTGGCAGGGTGCAGGGCGCTGGGGGGGAGCGCCCTGGGGGCATGTTGCTGAGGGTCTAAAATGATGGCGGGGGACATATTTCGGTGCCTGGGCACAGGATATGTTCACCCTGCCAGGGAGCCACAGGGGGGAGCGACAGCGGTAGAGCTGCGCTCCCTGCTCACACACATTCCGGCGGCCTGCAGGGCGCTGGGGGGAGCGCCCTGGGAAGCATATAGACTATGTATAATATATATAGATCACTGGCGGGGGGACATGCTTCGGTGCCCGCCCCACCAGTGTGCCGCGAACAGGAGGGAGCAGCAGCGGTAGCGCTGCGCTCCGTGCTCCCGCGCTCCACCGGCCTGCAGGGTGCAGGGCGCTGGGGGGGAGCGCCCTGGGCAGCATATAACGTGTATATAATTAGCAGATCACTGGCGGGGGGACATACTTCGGTGGCCGCCCCGCCAGTGCGCCGCAAACGGGAGGGAGCAGCAGCGGTAGCGCTGCGCTCTTTGCTCCCGCTCTCCATCAGCCTGCAGGGTGCAGGGCGCTGGGGGGGAGCGCCCTGGGCAGCGTTTATTGAAGTATCCCGGGCGGGGGAACATACCCGGACACCGGATGTCTTCGCCCCGCCAGGGTACCGCAGCGTGTGCGCTGCTCTCCATGGCTCACACACACCAACGGCTTCCGGGGGTGCGGGGCGCAGGGGGGGGGGGGGGGCGCCCTGAGCTGCGTTTGGTCATAAAGGGGTTTATACAGGGGGTTACTCCCTGTATATAGGGTCCCCAGCTAAATTTAGGTATATATTTATTTATATATTTGAGCGGGCTTAAGCGCGCCGGGAAGGGGCGGAGCTTATCCCTCATAGAGGAGTCAGTGCCATTTTCCTCATATCCCCGCCAGGACTTGCTGGATAGTAAGTTGGAGGGGGGGCACAGTGTTTTAAAAGCTATATGGGTGTCATATAGCCTTAGGCTTGATAATGGGCGCATAATCACTTATGTTACATATATTCACTGTTTCCCTGTTCGTACCCACTATTGGTTAGTCAACATATGTCGGCAGGTGTGAGGGCTTTGTCACAAGCTGCTGTGGGGATAACTGTCGGCTTCGCCGGCGCAGGGCGGTACTTGATTCGGGAAATTAAGTATTGGCAAATTGGTGTTTGTGTGATTAAAACAGTAAACACGATAGGGGAGATACAGTGGTTTGGGGATGTCCTGTCGGCATCAACAGTATTTCCTGGGTAAAAAGAGTATCGGGCTGTTATGGCCTTGTACCTGTATATATGTATATATATATATATTTTTTTATTTTATTTTTTTATTGGTATATGGGGGGGGGGGGGGGGGGGGGAGTGTTATAAATATTGTATTTGTATCCTTCCCTCGGACCCCTCGGGGTTCCGTGATTGTTTTTTACCTGCTTACTATTCCTTGCTGTCGACATTTACCAGGTTTCTGTCGACCTTAACGTTCCTGGTAGATCCACATCGGGGGTATGTCAGTACATGGTCTTACACATTCACAACACATTACCGTCACTAGGGACCTGACAGGTCTGCACAATCCACTTGCGTATAGGTTATATCTATATGCATGGTTAGGATGTATGTGTTTTATTGTGTATTACATGATGTATATCCCTTAATGCTGAAATAATGATATTCTTATCATGTACTGGTCGCTCTGTTGATTAAGCTCTAGATTGGCCGTGATGAGTTGGTTCGATCCTCTCAAGGAGTCCGAATATTATTCTCTTCACATCGCGGAGAGAAAATTATGACAGTCAACTCCTGGTCGACGCAGAGCCCGGTCGCAAAGGATCATACACAGACGGGCTCCGCAGGAGACTGGGCACTCTAAGAAAGATTTAGTACTACTGGTGTGCACTGGCTCCTCCCTCTATGCCCCTCCTCCAGACCTCAGTTAGAATCTGTGCCCGGACAGAGCTGGGTGCATTTTAGTGAGCTCTCCTGAGCTTGCTAATAAGAAAGTATTTTAGTTAGGTTTTTTATTTTCAGAGAGCTTCTGCTGGCAACAGACTCTCTGCTACGTGGGACTGAGGGGAGAGAAGCAAACCTACTAACTGCGGCTAGGTTGCGCTTCTTAGGCTACTGGACACCATTAGCTCCAGAGGGATTGAACACAGGACCCTAACCTTGTCGTCCGTTCCCGGAGCCGCGCCGCCGTCCCCCTCGCAGAGCCAGAAGACAGAAGCCGGCGGGTTGAAGCAAGAAGACGTCAAAATCGGCGGCAGAAGACTCCTGTCTTCATATGAGGTAGCGCACAGCACTGCAGCTGTGCGCCATTGCGCCCACACTAACCCACACACTCCGGTCACTGTAGGGTGCAGGGCGCAGGGGGGGGGCGCCCTGGGCAGCAATTAAGTACCTCCTGGCAAAAGCAGCATATATACAGTTGGACACTGTTATATGCATGAGCCCCCGCCATTAATTTTACACAAAATCGCGGGACAGAAGCCTGTCGCTGAGGGGGGGGGGTCCTTCTTCCTCAGCACTCACCAGCGCCATTTTCTCTCCACAGCTCCGCTGAGAGGAAGCTCCCCAGGCTCTCCCCTGCAGACTCACGGTAGAAGGGTAAAAAGAGAGGGGGGCACATCAATTTAGCGCATTAATCATATATATAGTAGCTACTGGGTAAACACTAAGTTACTGTGTGATTCCTGGGTCATATAGCGCTGGGGTGTGTGCTGGCATACTCTCTCTCTGTCTCTCCAAAAGGCCTTGTGGGGGTCCTGTCCTCATATAGAGCATCCCCTGTATGTGTGGTGTGTCGGTACGCGTGTGTCGACATGTTTGACGAAGAGGGCTATGTGGAGGCAGAGCAAGTGCAGATGAATGACGTGTCTCCGCCGACACCTGATTTGATGGATATGTGGAAGGTGTTAAATGATAATGTAAACTCCTTGCATAAAAGGTTGGATAAAGCTGATGCCTTGGGACAGTCGGGGTCTCAGCCCATGCCTGATCCTACAGCGCAGAGGCCGTCAGGGTCTCAGAAGCGTCCACTATCCAAAATTGTTGACACAGATATCGACACGGATTCTGACTCCAGTGTCGATGACGATGATGCAAAATTGCAGCCTAAAATGGCTAAAGCCATCCGCTACATGATTATAGCAATGAAGGATGTATTGCACATATCAGAGGTAAACCCTGTCCCTGACAAGAGGGTTTATATGTATGGGGAGAAAAAGCAAGAGGTGACTGTTCCCCCTTCACATGAGTTAAATGAATTATGTGAGAAAGCGTGGGATTCCCCCGATAAGAAAGTGCTGATTTCCAAAACGTTACTTATGGCGTACCCTTTCCCGCCAACGGACAGGATGCGCTGGGAATCCTCCCCTAGGGTAGATAAAGCTCTGACACGCTTATCTAAGAAGGTGGCCCTGCCGTCACAGGATCCTGCAGATAGGAAGCAGGAAAGTATCCTGAAGTCTGTTTATACACATTCAGGTACTCTACTGAGGCCGGCAATTGCGTCGGCCTGGATGTGTAGTGCTGTAGCAGCATGGACAGATAATCTGTCTGAGAAAATGGATACCTTAGACAAGGATACCATTTTACTGACCCTGGGGCATATAAAAGACGCTGTCCTATACATGAGGGATGCCCAGAGGGACATTTGCCTACCTGGCTCTAGAATAAATGCAATGTCAATTTCTGCCAGAAGGGTCCTGTGGACTCGGCAATGGACAGGTGATGCCGACTCCAAAAAGCACATGGAGGTGTTACCTTACAAGAGTGAGGAATTGTTTGGGGATGGTCTCTCGGACCTAGTTTCCACAGCTACGGCTGGGAAGTCAAATTTCTCTGACGTCCTAGTGGATGCTGGGAACTCCGTAAGGACCATGGGGAATAGACGGGCTCCGCAGGAGACTGGGCACTCTAAAAGAAAGATTAGGTACTATCTGGTGTGCACTGGCTCCTCCCACTATGACCCTCCTCCAGACCTCAGTTAGATTTCTGTTCTCGGCCGAGCTGGATGCACACTAGGGGCTCTCCTGAGCTCCTAGAAAGAAAGTTTATTTTAGGTTTTTTATTTTACAGTGAGACCTGCTGGCAACAGGCTCACTGCATCGAGGGACTAAGGGGAGAAGAAGCGAACCTACCTGCTTGCAGCTAGCTTGGGCTTCTTAGGCTACTGGACACCATTAGCTCCAGAGGGATCGACCGCATGGAACTGGCCTTGGTGTTCGTTCCCGGAGCCGCGCCGCCGTCCCCCTTACAGAGCCAGAAGCAAGAAGAGGTCCGGAAAATCGGCGGCAGAAGACTTCGGTCTTCACCAAGGTAGCGCACAGCACTGCAGCTGTGCGCCATTGCTCCTCATGCACACTTCACACTCCGGTCACTGAGGGTGCAGGGCGCTGGGGGGGGCGCCCTGAGGGCAATATATGACACCTTGGCTGGCAAATCTACATCATATATAGTCCTAGAGGCTATATAGATGTAAAATTACCCCTGCCAGTATTCCAGAAAAAGCGGGAGAAAGTCAGTTGAAAAAGGGGCGGGGCTTCTCCCTCAGCACACTGGCGCCATTTTCTCTTCACAGTGCAGCTGGAAGACAGCTCCCCAGGCTCTCCCCTGTAGTTTTCAGGCTCAAAGGGTTAAAAAGAGAGGGGGGGCACAAAATTTAGGCGCAATATTGTATATACAAGCAGCTATTGGGAAAAAATCACTCAATATAGTGTTAATCCCAAAATTATATAGCGCTCTGGTGTGTGCTGGCATACTCTCTCTCTGTCTCCCCAAAGGGCTGTGTGGGGTCCTGTCCTCAGTCAGAGCATTCCGTGTGTGTGTGTGTGTGCGGTGTGTCGGTACGGC
The DNA here is from genome assembly GCF_028390025.1 of Pseudophryne corroboree. Lineage (NCBI taxonomy): Eukaryota > Metazoa > Chordata > Amphibia > Anura > Myobatrachidae > Pseudophryne > Pseudophryne corroboree. The sequence continues at coordinate 371,157,762 of NC_086447.1, read as the reverse complement.
TGTGTCGACACGTTTGATGAGGAGGCTTATGTGATGGCAGAGCAGATGCCGATAAATGTGATGTCGCCCCCTGTGGGGCCGACACCAGAGTGGATGGATAGGTGGAAGGTATAAACCGACAGTGTCAACTCCTTACATAAAAGGCTGGATGACGTAACAGCTATGGGACAGCCGGCTTCTCAGCCCGCGCCTGCCCAGGCGTCTCAAAGGCCATCAGGGGCTCAAAAACGCCCGCTCCCTCAGATGGCAGACACAGATGTCGACACGGAGTCTGACTCCAGTGTCGACGAGGTTGAGACATATACACAATCCACTAGGAACATCCGTTACATGATCCCGGCAATAAAAAATGTGTTACACATTTCTGACATTAACCCAAGTACCACTAAAAAAGGGTTTTATGTTTGGGGAGAAAAAGCAGGCAGTGTTTTGTTCCCCCATCAAATGAGTGAATGAAGTGTGAAAAAGCGTGGGTTCCCCCGATAAGAAACTGGTAATTTCTAAAAAGTTACTGATGGCGTACCCTTTCCCGCCAGAGGATAAGTTACGCTGGGAGATATCCCCTAGGGTGGATAAGGCGCTCACACGTTTGTCAAAAAAGGTGGCACTGCCGTCTTAGGATACGGCCACTTTGAAGGTACCTGCTGATAAAAAGCAGGAGGCTATCCTGAAGTCTGTATTTACACACTCAGGTACTAGACTGAGACCTGCAGATAGTGCTGCTGCAGCGTGGTCTGTAACCCTGTCAAACAGGGATACTATTTTGCGAACATAAGACGTCGTCTTATATATGAGGGATGCACAGAGGGATATTTTGCCGGCTGGCATCCAGAATTAATGCAATGTCCATTCTGTCAGGAGGGTATTAGAGACCTGACACTGGACAGGTGATGCTGACTTTGAAAGGCACATAGAGCCTTATAAGGGTGAGGAATTGTTTGGGGATGGTCTCTGGGACCTCGTATCCACAGCAACAGCTGGGAAGAAATTTTTTTACCTCAGGTTTCCTCACAGCCTAAGAAAGCACTGTATTATCAGGTACAGTCCTTTCGGCTTCAGAAAAGCAAGCGGGTCAAAGGCGCTTCCTCTCTGCACAGAGACGAGGGAAGAGGGAAAAAGCTGCACCAGTCAGCCAGTTCCCAGAATCAAAATTCTTCCCCCGCTTCCTCTGAGTCCACCGCATGACGCGGGGGCTCCACAGGCGTAGCCAGGTACGGTGGGGGGCCGCCTCAAAAATTTCAGCGATCAGTGGGCTCGCTCACAGGTGGATCCCTGGATCCTTCAAGTAGTATCTCAGGGGTACAAGCTGGAATTCGAGGCGTCTCCCCCCCCCGCCGTTTCCTCAAATCTGCCTTGCCGACAACTCCCTCAGGCAGGGAGGCTGTGCTAGAGGCAATTCACAAGCTGTATTCCCAGCAGGTGATAGTCAAGGTGCCCCTACTTCAACAAGGACGGGGTTACTATTCCACATTGTTTGTGGTACCGAAACCGGACGGTTCGGTGAGACCCATTTTAAATTTGAAATCCTTGAACACATACATAAAAAAATTCAAGTTCAAGATGGAATCGCTCAGGGCGGTTATTGCAAGCCTGGAGGAGGGGGATTACATGGTATCCCTGGACATCAAGGATGCTTACCTACATGTCCCCATTTACCATCCTCACCAGGAGTACCTCAGATTTGTGGTACAGGATTGCCATTACCAATTCCAAACACTGCCGTTTGGACTGTCCACGGCACCGAGGGTCTTTACCAAGGTAATGGCAGAAATGATGATACTCCTTCGAAAAAAGGGAGTTTTTATTATCCCGTACTTGGACGATCTCCTTATAAAGGCGAGGTCCAAGGAGCAGTTGTTGGTCGGAGGTAGCACTATCTCGGGAAGTGCTGCAACAGCACGGCTGGATTCTATATATTCCAAAGTCACAGCTGGTTCCTACCACACGCCTACTGTTCCTGGGGATGGTTCTGGACACAGAACAGAAAAAAGTGTTTCTCCCGCAGGAGAAAGCCAAGGAGCTGTCATCTCTAGTCAGAGACCTCCTGAAACCAAAACAGGTATCGGTGCATCACTGCACACGAGTCCTGGGAAAAATGGTAGCTTCTTACGAAGAAAAATTCCATTCAGCAGGTTCCATGCAAGAACCTTTCAGTGGGACCTCTTGGACAAGTGGTCGGGATCGCATCTTCAGATTCATCGGCTGATAACCCTGTCTCCAAGGACCAGGGTATCTCTACTGTGGTGGCTGCAGAGTGCTCATCTTCAAGAGGGCCGCAGATTCGGCATACAGGACTGGGTCCTGGTAACCACGGATGCCAGCCTTCGAGGCTGGGGGGCAGTCACACAGGGAAGAAATTTCCAAGGACTTTGGTCAAGTCAGGAGTCGTCCCTACACATAAATACTCTGGAACTGAGGGCCATTTACAATGCTCTAAATCTGGCAAGGCCTCTGCTTCAAAACCAGCCGGTATTGATCCAATCAGACAACATCACGGCAGTCGCCCATGTAAACCGACAGGGCGGCACAAGAAGCAGGATGGCGATGGCAGAAGCCACAAGGATTCTCCGATGGGCGGAAAAACACGTCTTAGCACTGTCAGCAGTGTTCATTCCGGGAGTGGACAACTGGGAAGCAGACTTCCTCAGCAGACACGACCTACACCCGGGAGAGTGGGGACTTCATCCAGAAGTCTTCCAACTGTTGGTAAACCGTTGGGAAAGGCCACAGGTGGACATGATGGCGTCCCGCCTAAACAAAAAACTAGATATTGCGCCAGGACAAGGGACCCTCAGGCAATAGCTGTGGACGCTCTAGTGACACCATGGGTGTACTAGTCGGTTTATGTATTCCCTCCTCTGCCTCTCATACCAAAGGTACTGAGAATAATAAGAAAACGAGGAGTAAGAACGATACTCGTGGTTCCGGATGGGCCAAGAAGAGCTTGGTACCCAGAACTTCAAGAAATGATATCAGAGGACCCATGGCCTCTACCGCTCAGACAGGATCTGCTACAGCAGGGGCCCTGTCTGTTCCAAGACTTACCGTGGCTGCGTTTGACGGCATGGTGGTTGAATTCCGGATCCTAAAGGAAAAGGGCATTCCGGAAGAAGTCTTTCCTACGCTGATAAAAGCCAGGAAAGAAGTAACCGCAAACCATTATCACCGTATTTGGCGAAAATATGTTGCGTGGTGTGAGGCCAGGAAGGCCCCAACAGAGGAATTTCAGCTGGGTCGTTTTCTGCACTTCCTACAGTCAGGGGTGTCTATGGGCCTAAAATTGGGTTCCATTAAGGTCCAGATTTCGGCTCTGTCGATTTTCTTCCAGAAAGAACTGGCTTCACTGCCTGGAGTTCAGACATTTGTAAAGGGAGTGCTACATATTCAGCCCCCTTTTGTGCCTCCTGTGGCACCTTGGGATCTCAACGTGGTGTTGAGTTTCTTAAAATCACATTGGTTTGAGCCACTTAAAACTGTGGATTTGAAATATCTCACGTGGAAAGTGGTCATGTTATTGGCCTTGGCTTCGGCCAGGCGTGTGTCAGAATTGGCGGCTTTGTCATGTAAAAGCCCTTATCTGATTTTCCATATGGATAGGGCAGAATTGAGGACTCGTCCCCAGTTTCTCCCTAAGGTGGTATCAGCTTTTCACTTGAACCAACCTATTGTAGTGCATGCGGCTACTAGGGACTTGGAAGATTCCAAGTTACTGGACGTAGTCAGGGCCTTAAAAATGTATATTTCCAGGACGGCTGGAGTCAGGAAAACTGACTCGCTTTTTATCCTGTAGGCACCCAACAAAATAGGTGCTCCTGCTTCTAAGCAGACTATTGCTCGCTGAATTTGTAGCACAATTCAGCTGGAGCATTCTGCGGCTGGATTGCCGCATCCTAAATCAGTAAAAGCCCATTCCACGAGGAAAGTGGGCTCATCTTGGGCGGCTGCCCGAGGGGTCTCGGCTTTACAATTTTGCCGAGCTGCAACTTGGTAGGGGCAAACACGTTTGCTAAATTCTACAAAATTGATACCCTGGCTGAGGAGGACCTTGAGTTCTCTCATTCGGTGCTGCAGAGTCATCCGCACTCTCCCGCCCGTTTGGGAGCTTTGGTATAATCCCCATGGTCCTTACGGAGTTCCCAGCATCCACTAGGACGTCAGAGAAAATAAGATTTTACTCACCGGTAAATCTATTTCTCGTAGTCCGTAGTGGATGCTGGGCGCCCATCCCAAGTGCGGATTGTCTGCAATACTTGTATGTAGTTATTGCCTAACTAAGGGTTATTGTGAGCCATCTGTTGAGAGGCTCAGTTATATTTCATTCTGTTAACTGGGTGTAGTATCACGAGTTATACGGTGTGATTGGTGTGGCTGGTATGAGTCTTACCCGGGATTCAAAATCCTTCCTTATTGTGTCAGCTCTTCCGGGCACAGTATCCTAACTGAGGTCTGGAGGAGGGTCATAGTGGGAGGAGCCAGTGCACACCAGATAGTACCTAATCTTTCTTTTAAAGTGCCCAGTCTCCTGCGGAGCCCGTCTATTCCCCATGGTCCTTACGGAGTTCCCAGCATCCACTACGGACTACGAGAAATAGATTTACAGGTGAGTAAAATCTTATTTTTTTGCCATATATTCCCTCACAGCCTAAGAAAGCACCGTATTACCAAATGCACTCCTTTCGATCACAAAGAAGCAAGAAGGTCAGAGGTGCGTCCTTTCTTGCCAGAGGCAGGGGTAGAGGTAAGAAGCTGCACCATACAGCTAGTTCCCATGAACAGAAGTCCTCCCCGGCTTCCACTAAATCCACCGCATGATGCTGGGGCTCCACAGGAGCCAGGAGCGGTGGGGGGCGCGTCTCCGAAATTTCAGCCACCAGTGGGTTCGCTCACAGGTGGATCCCTGGGCTATACAGATTGTGTCTCAGGGATACAAGCTGGAATTCGAAGTGATGCCCCCTCACCGTTACCTCAAATCGGCCCTGCCAGCTTCCCCCATGGAACGGGAAGTAGTGTTAGCGGCAATTCACAAGTTATATCTCCAGCAGGTGGTGGTAAAGGTTCCCCTCCTTCAACAAGGAAGAGGATACTATTCCACAATGTTTGTGGTACCGAAACCAGACGGTTCGGTCAGACCCATATTGAATTTAAAGTCCCTGAACAATTATCTGAAAAGATTCAAGTTCAAAATGGAATCGCTCAGAGCGGTCATTGCAAGCCTGGAAGAGGGGGATTTTATGGTGTCTCTGGACATCAAGGATGCTTACTTGCATGTCCCCATTTATCCACCTCATCAGGAGTACCTCAGATTTGTGGTACAGGACTGTCATTACCAATTCCAGACGTTGCCGTTTGTGCTCTCCACGACACTGAGAATGTTTACCAAGGTGATGGCAGAAATTATGGTGCTCCTTCGAAAGCAAGGAGTCACAATTATCCCATACTTGGACGATCTCCTCATAAAGGCGAGGTCCAGAGAGCAGTTGCTAATCAGCGTAGCACACTCTCAGGAAGTGTTGCAACAGCACGGCTGGATTCTGAATATCCCAAAGTCGCAGCTGATTCCTACAACGCGTCTGCCTTTTCTGGGCATGATTCTGGACACGGACCAGAAGAAGGTGTTTCTCCCGGCGGAGAAGGCTCAAGAGCTCGTGACTCTAGTCAGAGACCTCTTAAGACCGAATCAGGTGTCGGTGCATCGCTGCACGCGAGTCCTGGGAAAGATTGTGGCATCATACGAAGCCATTCCCTTCGGCAGGTTCCATGCGAGTGCTCACCTTCTCGAAGGCCGCAGGTTCGGCATACAGGACTGGGTCCTGGTGACCACGGATGCGAGCCTCCGAGGGTGGGGGGCAGTCACTCAGGGAAGAAACTTCCAAGGGTTGTGGTCAAGTCAGGAGGCTTGTCTGCACATAAATATCCTGGAACTAAGGGTCATATACAACGCCCTGAGTCAAGCGGAGCCTCTGCTTCGCAACCAACCGGTGCTGATTCAGTCAGACAACATCACCGCAGTGGCTCATGTAAACCGCCTGGGCGGCACAAGAAGCAGAGTGGCGATGGCGGAAGCCACCAGGATTCTTCATTGGGCGGAGAATCACGTGCAAGCACTGTCAGCAATGTTCATTCTGGGAGTGGACAACTGGGAAGCAGACTTCCTCAGCAGGCACGACCTCCACCCGGGAGAGTGGGGACTTCATCACGAAGTCTTCACTCAGATTACAAATCGATGGGAACTGCCACAGGTAGACATGATGGCGTCCCGTCTCAACAAAAACCTACAAAGGTATTGCGCCAGGTCAAGAGACCCTCAGGCGATAGCTGTGGACGCACTGGTAACACCGTGGGTGTTCCAGTCGGTCTATGTATTCCCTCCTCTTCCTCTCATACCCAAGGTGCTGAGAATCGTAAGAAAAAGAGGAGTGAGAACAATACTCATTGTTCCGGATTGGCCAAGAAGGACTTGGTACCCGGAACTGCAAGAAATGCTCACAGAGGACCCGTGGCCTCTGCCTCTCAGACAGGACCTGTTGCAACAGGGGCCCTGTCTGTTCCAAGACTTACCGCGGCTGCGTTTGACGGCATGGCGGTTGAACGCAGGATCCTAGCGGAAAAAGGCATTCCGTAGGAAGTTATTCCTACGCTGATAAAGGCTAGGAAGGACGTGACAGCAAGACACTATCACCGTATATGGCGAAAATATGTTGCCTGGTGTGAGGCCAGGAAGGCCCCTACAGAGGAATTCCAGCTGGGTCGGTTCCTGCACTTCCTACAGTCTGGAGTGACTATGGGCCTGAAGTTGGGGTCCATAAAGGTCCAGATTTCGGCCCTATCCATTTTCTTTCAAAAGGAACTGGCTTCTCTTCCTGAAGTTCAGACGTTTGTTAAGGGAGTGCTGCATATTCAGCCCCCTTTTGTGCCACCAGTGGCACCTTGGGATCTCAACGTGGTGTTTGGTTTCCTGAAATCCCACTGGTTTGAGCCACTTAAGACCGTGGAGCTAAAGTATCTCACGTGGAAGGTGGTCATGCTATTGGCCTTAGCTTCGGCTAGGCGTGTGTCAGAATTGGCGGCTTTGTCATGTAAAAGCCCCTATCTGGTTTTCCATATGGACAGGGCAGAATTACGGACTCGTCCGCAATTTCTGCTGAAGGTGGTATCATCTTTTCATTTGAACCAACCTATTGTGGTGCCTGCGGCTACTCGTGACTTGGAGGATTCCAAGTTGCTTGATGTAGTCAGGGCTTTGAAGATCTATGTAGCCAGGACGGCTGGAGTCAGGAAGACTGACTCGCTGTTTATCCTGTATGCATCCAACAAGCTGGGTGCTCCTGCTTCAAAGCAAACCATTGCTCGCTGGATCTGTAGCACGATTCAGCAGGCTCATTCTGCGGCTGGTTTGCCGCATCCAAAATCAGTGAAAGCCCATTCCACAAGAAAGGTGGGCTCTTCTTGGGCGGCTGCCCGAGGGGTCTCGGCATTACAGCTTTGCCGAGCAGCTACTTGGTCGGGTACAAACACATTTGCTAAGTTCTACAAGTTTGATACCCTGGCTGAGGAGGACCTTGTGTTTGCCCATTCGGTGCTGCAGAGTCATCCGCACTCTCCCGTCCGTTTGGGAGCTTTGGTATAATCCCCATGGTCCGTACAGAGTCCCCAGCATCCACTAGGACGTTAGAGAAAATAAGATTTTACTCACCGGTAAATCTATTTCTCGTAGTCCGTAGTGGATGCTGGGCGCCCGTCCCAAGTGCGGACTTTCTGCAATACGTGTATATAGTTATTGTTTAATAAAGGGTTATGTTATGTTGGCATCCATTGTTTGATGCTCTGTTGTTGTTCATACTGTTGACTGGGTAAGTTTATCACAAGTTATACGGTGTGATTGGTGTGGCTGGTATGAGTCTTACCCTGGATTCCAAAATCCTTTCCTTGTAATGTCAGCTCTTCCGGGCACAGTTTCCTTAACTGAGGTCTGGAGGAGGGGCATAGAGGGAGGAGCCAGTGCACACCAGTAGTACTAAATATTTCTTAAAGTGCCCAGTCTCCTGCGGAGCCCATCTATTCCCCATGGTCCTTACGGAGTCCCCGGCATCCACTACGGACTACGAGAAATAGATTTACCGGTGAGTAAAATCTTATTTTCTATACTTTGACCTTGTTGCGCTGTCTGCACTTGAGGGAGTGTTGTGTACGGGTTGGCATCCGATAGAATTACCCTACCCAGTGTGGGTAGGCTTGCCTATGTTTATTCTAACTTATAACATTGCAGCAGGCTGCCACGTGACAGCAGGAGGTGTGACCGGAAAAATGCGGAGGATGTCTACGGGAGATGCTGGAGGGAGGTATACAGCTGTTTGGTGTGGCCTATGGTCAGTCAATCTCGGCGGATTCCTCTGGTAAGTCTAACTGCGTGTGTTAGCCTCTTTCACAACGGTTGGTGACGCATTCTTTTGTGGGATGAGGTCGTTTTAACCGGTTCGATACCGTCCTTTTTCCTTTTCTGTGTAGTCAGTGGAAGGTGAAAAGGTAAGAGTTCTGCAGCCTTGTTAGGTTCGCAGAAGTGGATGTCGTTTTCTGCTTCCTCCACTTGTCGCTGAGTCTATCGGGCTGGTCCCCGCTCCGGTGGGCACTCGTCTACTATGTTTCAGTTGGTCCAGGAATAGACTGGGACCTGTGGGTTATTTATAGAATCCAAACGGGAACATTTTGAGTTACGGTTGTTTCCTCTTACTGTTTTTCTAATAGTTCTTGCCGTTCCATTCTGGAAGGGAAGATAGTACACGACGCCGTACAGAGGTGCATCAGGATCAGAACATTGTCCGGTGGTCCCTGTATAAAGGGGCAAATCGTTGTTTCTCTCTGACTGATCTTCGACACAGGGATTGGCTGTTGTTTCCTACAACACAGAGGTTGGAGGTGTTTTGTTCAGAGTTGATAATGTCCGGTAAAAGTTCGGGGTTGTTTCCATGTGAAAGAAGGTCTTAAGATCCAGGGTTGGATCGGTTTTACTGTGACACTTCATCAAGGTGTTCAGTAACTTAACTGGTTGGCTGCGGCTGGAGAGGCCTTTTTTGGTGTGAGGCTTTATTGCCAGAGTGGTTTTCAAGAGGCCAGTTGAAAATGTGGTCCAGGTCTCACCTGCACACGCACATGAATATAATCCTAACGGCCAGGACACCGCTCCTGTGGTGTCTGCTCGGTTCTCTCCTTCTAGAGGGATGAAGGTTCGGGTTCCGGGTGTAGATCCTGGTGTCCGTGCATACAGATCTCCGAGACGGAGGAGCAGTACTTGCAAGGGACTTGTTTCCAGGGGATAGGGCCGAGTTGGAAAGCTTGTCTGCTATAAACTTTCTTGAACTGAGTGTTAGTTTTGACAAACGTAGTCTTCGTGTTCTGCCCGTGTTAGTTCTGATAGACGGCTTGTCAGCAGTGGCATAAGAAAACCGCTATGGCGGAACAAGGAGCAAAGCTACAATGGCAGAAGATGCACTGTTTTGCCGTTGGGTGGAGAGTCTGGTAAACGCTCTGTTAGCAGTCTTCATTCCGGAGGTGAACGACGGGGAAATAGTTTCCTCTGCTGACGCGATCTCCATCCGGGAAAAATTCGGTCATCGTCAAGAAGTTTTCACAGACGTGACAAGTCTTTGAGGATTGTCGAAATTGGATATGTTGGCATCTCACCTCCAGGAGAGGTCTCAGGGATATTGTTCCAGGTCAGGGGACGCTTAAGCTATAGCAGTGGACAACCTCATGACATCGCGGTTTTTAGTCGGTCTAGGTGGCCTTTCCGCTTTCATTTTTGTTGAAGGTGATAAACGTGGGATGAACAAAGGTTCAGGCGATCCTCTTGGGTCCGGTCTAGCCAAGGAGGGTTTGCTATCCAGGTTTTCATGATTTACTCATAGAAGATTCCTGCCCTCTTTCTCTACGTGAGGATCTGTGACTGCAAGATCAGGGCGTGTTTCAAGGCTTACCGCAGCTGCGTCTGACGTCGTGGCGGTGGAATGCCATATCCTAAGCCGAAAGGGTGTTCCCAGTGAAGTCCTTTCCTCAATTCTTCAAGCTAAGGGAGAAGTAACGGCTTAGCTTTACCACTGTAGTGGGCGTTACTTTGTGTTTTGGGTGTATCCAGGAAGGCTCCTATGGAAGTCTTCCAGCTAGGTCGGTTTTATCAATACTTTACAAACCGGTATGGATGCAAGTTTAAAGTTGGGAGTGTGGCCTAATAATTTCTTTACGAAAAAAAAAAAAAAAGATCTCTTGGAAAGTGGTCATGCTCTTGGCTTTGACGTCCGCAAGGCGGGTGTCGGAAGTGGTTTTGTCTCACAAGAACCTTGTTTGATCTTTCATGTGGATTGAAAGAAATTAAGAACTCGGTTAGTAGTTCTGCCGAGAGTGTTTTTCTGGGTTTCGCAGATTTTGCCCTATTTTGATGCCGGTGGTTACTTAGGCATTAGCTGATTCAAATTCTCTCGATGTTGCTGGGGATTTGAATATTTAGGTCACCATTTTGGTTCGGATTGGAGAAACAGGGGCTCCGTTTGTCTGATATGTTCCCGGTATGGTTTTGGTGACTGTGTTATGCAGTCGGTTACGTGTTGAATCTGTGATGCTATGGGGCATGTTCGGTCTACGGCTGGATTGCCGTCACCGAAGTCGGTGGAGGTCCATTTTACTGGGAAGATGGGCTCCTCCTGGGCGGAGGCCCGAGGAGTCTCGGCGGTTCAACTCTGCTGAGTGGATAGTACTTGGTCGGGTTCAAACGCGTTTGCTATGCTCTACGGGGGACCTTTTACGGGGTTGTGGGGGACCTTTTGTTTGCTCAATCGGTACTGCAGAGTCGTTCGCCTTCTCCCGCCCGTTCTGGAGCTTTGGTATTGACCCCATGGTCCTTTTGGAGTCCCCAGCATCCTCTAGGACGTATGAGAAAATAGGATTTTGGTACCTACCGGTAAATCCTTTTCTCTGACGTCCTTGTGGATGCTGGGACTCCGTCAGGACCATGGGGAATAGCGGCTCCGCAGGAGACTGGGCACAAATGTAAAAGCTTTAGGACTACCTGGTGTGCACTGGCTCCTCCCCCTATGACCCTCCTCCAAGCCTCAGTTAGATTTTTGTGCCCGAACGAGAAGGGTGCACACTAGGTGGCTCTCCTGAGCTGCTTAGTGAAAAAGTTTAAGTATAGGTTTTTTATTTTCAGTGAGTCCTGCTGGCAACAGGCTCACTGCATCGAGGGACTAAGGGGAGAAGAAGCGAACTCACCTGCGTGCAGAGTGGATTGGGCTTCTTAGGCTACTGGACATTAGCTCCAGAGGGACCGATCACAGGCCCAGCCATGGATGGGTCCCAGAGCCGCGCCGCCGGCCCCCTTACAGAGCCAGAAGACAGAAGAGGTCCGGGAAATCGGCGGCAGAAGACGTCCTGTCTTCAATAAGGTAGTGCACAGCACCGCAGCTGTGCGCCATTGCTCTCAGCACACTTCACACTCCGGTCACTGAGGGTGCAGGGCGCTGGGGGGGGGCGCCCTGAGACGCAATAAAAACACCTTAGATGGCAAAAAATACATCACATATAGCTCCTGGGCTATATGGATGCATTTAACCCCTGCCAGTTTTCCTCAAAAAAGCGGGAGAAAGGCCGCCGAGAAGGGGGCGGAGCCTATCTCCTCAGCACACAAGCGCCATTTTCCCTCACAGCTCCGCTGGAAGGACGTCTCCCTGACTCTCCCCTGCAGTCCTGCACTACAGAAACAGGGTAAAACAAGAGAGGGGGGGGCACTAAATTGGCAGATTAATCTATACAGCAGCTATATAGGGAAAAACACTTATATAAGGTTATCCCTGTATATATATAGCGCTCTGGTGTGTGCTGGCAAACTCTCCCTCTGTCTCCCCAAAGGGCTAGTGGGGTCCTGTCCTCTATCAGAGCATTCCCTGTGTGTGTGCTGTGTGTCGGTACGTTTGTGTCGACATGTATGAGGAGGAAAATGGTATGGAGGCGGAGCAATTGCCTGTAATAGTGATGTCACCCCCTAGGGAGTCGACACCTGACTGGATGGTCTTATGGAAGGAATTACGTGATAGCGTCAGCACTTTACAAAAGACTGTTGACGACATGAGACAGCCGGCAAATCAGTTAGTACCTGTCCAGGCGTCTCAAACACCGTCAGGGGCTCTAAAGCGCCCGTTACCTCAGATGGTCGACACAGACCCAGACACGGACACTGACTCCAGTGTCGACGGTGAGGAAACAAACGTGATTTCCAGTAGGGCCACACGTTACATGATCACGGCAATGAAGGAGGTTTTGAACATTTCTGATACTACAAGTACCACAAAAAAGGGTATTATGTGGGGTGTGAAAAAACTACCCGTAGTTTTTCCTGAATCAGATGAATTAAATGAGGTGTGTGATGAAGCGTGGGTTTCCCCCGATAAAAAACTGCTAATTTCTAAAAAATTATTGGCATTATACCCTTTCCCGCCAGAGGTTAGGGCGCGTTGGGAAACACCCCCTAGGGTAGATAAGGCGCTCACACGCTTATCAAAACAAGTGGCGTTACCGTCTCCTGATACGGCCGCCCTCAAGGATCCAGCTGATAGGAAGCTGGAAAATATCCTAAAAAGTATATACACACATACTGGTGTTATACTGCGACCAGCAATCGCCTCAGCCTGGATGTGCAGTGCTGGGGTGGCTTGGTCGGATTCCCTGACTGAAAATATTGATACCCTGGACAGGGACAGTATATTATTGACTATAGAGCATTTAAAGGATGCATTTCTATATATGCGAGATGCACAGAGGGATATTTGCACTCTGGCATCAAGAGTAAGTGCGCTGTCCATTTCTGCCAGAAGAGGGTTATGGACGCGACAGTGGTCAGGTGATGCGGATTCCAAACGGCATATGGAAGTATTGCCGTATAAAGGGGAGGAGTTATTTGGGGTCGGTCTATCGGACCTGGTGGCCACGGCAACGGCTGGGAAATCCACCTTTTTACCCCAGGTCACCTCTCAGCAGTAAAAGACACCGTCTTTTCAGGCTCAGTCCTTTCATCCCCATAAGGGCAAGCGGGCAAAAGGCCACTCATTTCTGCCCCGGGGCAGAGGAAGGGGAAAAAGACTGCAGCAGGCAGCCTCTTCCCAGGAACAGAAGCCCTCCCCCGCTTCTGCCAAGTCCTCAGCATGACTCTGGGGCCTTACAAGCGGACTCAGGTACGGTGGGGGGCCGTCTCAAGAATTTCAGCGCGCAGTGGGCTCACTCGCAAGTGGACCCCTGGATCCTGCAGGTAGTATCTCAGGGGTACAAATTGGAATTCGAGACGTCTCCCCCTCGCCGGTTCCTGAAGTCTGCTTTACCAACGTCTCCCTCCGACAGGGAGGCGGTATTGGAAGCCATTCACAAGCGGGGAAGGGGTATTATTCCACGCTGTTTGTGGTACCGAAGCCGGACGGCTCGGTGAGACCTATTTTAAATCTGAAATCCTTGAACACTTACATACAAAGGTTCAAATTCAAGATGGAGTCACTCAGAGCAGTGATAGCGAACCTGGAAGAAGGGGACTATATGGTGTCTCTGGACATCAAGGATGCTTACCTCCATGTCCCAATTTACCCTTCTCACCAAGGGTACCTCAGGTTTGTGGTACAGGACTGTCATTATCAGTTTCAGACGCTGCCGTTTGGATTGTCCACGGCACCCCGGGTCTTTACCAAGGTAATGGCCGAAATGATGATTCTTCATCGAAGAAAAGGCGTCTTAATTATCCCTTACTTGGACGATCTCCTTATAAGGGCAAGGTCCAGGGAACAGTTAGAGGTCGGAGTAGCACTATCTCAAGTAGTGCTACGACAGCACGGGTGGATTCTAAATATTCCAAAATCGCAGCTGATTCCAACGACACGTCTGCTGTTCCTAGGGATGATTCTGGACACAGTCCAGAAAAAGGTGTTTCTCCCGGAGGAGAAAGCCAGGGAGTTATCCGAGCTAGTCAGGAACCTCCTAAAACCAGGCCAAGTGTCAGTGCATCAATGCACAAGGGTCCTGGGAAAAATGGTGGCTTCTTACGAAGCGATTCCATTCGGCAGATTCCACGCAAGAACTTTTCAGTGGGATCTGCTGGACAAATGGTCCGGATCGCATCTTCAGATGCATCAGCAGATAATCCTGTCTCCGAGGACAAGGGTGTCTCTCCTGTGGTGGTTGCAGAGTGCTCATCTTCTAGAGGGCCGCAGATTCGGCATTCAGGACTGGGTCCTGGTGACCACGGATGCCAGCCTGAGAGGCTGGGGAGCAGTCACACAGGGAAAAAATTTCCAAGGCTTGTGGTCAAGCATGGAAACGTCATTTCACATAAATATACTGGAACTAAGGGCCATTTACAATGCCCTAAGTCAAGCAAGGCCTCTGCTTCAGGGTCAGCCGGTGTTGATCCAGTCGGACAACATCACGGCAGTCGCCCACGTAAACAGACAGGGCGGCACAAGAAGCAGGAGAGCGATGGCAGAAGCTGCAAGGATTCTTCGCTGGGTGGAAAATCATGTGATAGCACTGTCAGCAGTGTTCATTCCCGGAGTGGACAACTGGGAAGCAGATTTTCTCAGCAGACACGATCTCCACCTGGGAGAGTGGGGACTTCATCCAGAAGTCTTCCAAGTGATTGTAAACCGTTGGGAAAAACCAAAGGTGGACATGATGGCGTCCCGCCTCAACAAAAAACTAGACAGGTATTGCGCCAGGTCAAGGGACCCTCAGGCAATAGCGGTGGACGCTCTGGTAACACCGTGGGTGTACCAGTCAGTGTATGTGTTCCCTCCTCTGCCTCTCATACCAAAGGTACTGAGGATTATAAGACGGAGAGGAGTAAGAACTATACTCGTGGCTCCGGATTGGCCAAGAAGGACTTGGTACCCGGAACTTCAAGAGATGCTCACGGAGGATCCGTGGCCTCTACCTCTAAGAAGGGACCTGCTTCAGCAAGGACCCTGTCTGTTCCAAGACTTACCGCGGCTGCGTTTGACGGCATGGCGGTTGAACGCCGGATCCTGAAGGAAAAAGGCATTCCAGATGAAGTCATCCCTACCTTGATCAAAGCCAGGAAGGATGTAACTGCACAACATTATCACCGTATTTGGAGGAAATATGTTGCGTGGTGCGAGGCCAGGAAGGCCCCGACAGAGGAATTTCAACTAGGTCGTTTCCTGCATTTCCTGCAAACTGGACTGTCCATGGGCCTAAAATTAGGATCCATTAAGGTTCAAATTTCGGCCTTGTCGATTTTCTTCCAGAAAGAATTGGCTGCAGTTCCTGAAGTCCAGACTTTTGTAAAGGGGGTACTGCATATACAGCCTCCCTTTGTGCCTCCAGTGGCACCCTGGGATCTCAATGTGGTTTTGGGATTCCTAAAATCACATTGGTTCGAACCACTTGCCACAGTGGATTTAAAATATCTCACATGGAAAGTGGTAATGCTGTTGGCCCTGGCTTCAGCCAGGCGCGTATCAGAATTGGCGGCTTTATCCTATAAAAGCCCTTACCTGATATTTCATTCGGATAGGGCGGAATTGAGGACTCGCCCTCAATTTCTCCCTAAGGTGGTTTCAGCGTTTCACCTAAACCAACCTATTGTGGTGCCTGCGGCTACTGGGGACTTGGAGGATTCCAAGTTACTGGATGTAGTCAGGGCCCTGAAAATATATGTTTCCAGGACGGCTGGAGTCAGGAAATCTGACTCGCTGTTTATATTGTATGCACCCAACAAGCTGGGTGCTCCTGCTTCTAAGCAGACTATTGCTCGTTGGATTTGTAGTACAATTCAGCTTGCACATTCTGCGGCAGGCCTGCCACAGCCAAAATCTGTCAATGCCCATTCCACAAGGAAGGTGGGCTCATCTTGGGCGGCTGCCCGAGGGGTCTCGGCTTTACAACTTTGCCGAGCAGCTACTTGGTCAGGGGAAAACACGTTTGTAAAATTCTACAAATTTGATACCCTGGCTAAGAAGGACCTGGAGTTCTCTCATTCGGTGCTGCAGAGTCATCCGCACTCTCCCGCCCGTTTGGGAGCTTTGGTATAATCCCCATGGTCCTGACGGAGTCCCAGCATCCACAAGGACGTCAGAGAAAATAAGAATTTACTTACCGATAATTCTATTTCT
This sequence comes from Pseudophryne corroboree, assembly GCF_028390025.1. Classification (NCBI taxonomy): domain Eukaryota; kingdom Metazoa; phylum Chordata; class Amphibia; order Anura; family Myobatrachidae; genus Pseudophryne; species Pseudophryne corroboree. The sequence goes on along the minus strand of NC_086447.1, from coordinate 371,141,608 downwards.
CGTAGTCCGTAGTGGATGCTGGGCGCCCATCCCAAGTGCGGATTGTCTGCAATACTTGTACATAGTTATTGTTGCTAAAAATTCGGGTTTTGTTGTAGTGAGCCATCTGTTCTGGAGGCTCCTCATGTTATCATACTGTTAACTGGGTTTAGATCACAAGTTATATGGTGTGATTGGTGTGGCTGGTATGAGTCTTACCCGGGATTCAAAATCCTTCCTTATTGTGTACGCTCGTCCGGGCACAGTATCCTAACTGAGGCTTGGAGGAGGATCATAGGGGGAGGAGCCAGTGCACACCAGGTAGTCCTAAAGCTTTTACTTTTGTGCCCAGTCTCCTGCGGAGCCGCTATTCCCCATGGTCCTGACGGAGTCCCAGCATCCACTACGGACTACGAGAAATAGAATTATCGGTAAGTAAATTCTTATTTTCTCTTAGTCCGTAGAGGATGCTGGGCGCCCGTCCCAGTGCGTACTGTGTCTGCAGTTATTGTCTTTGGTGGTGTTTCTTCTCGGTCAGGCTGTTGCTGACGATGTTCAGGCCATGGCATGAGGTGTCTTATTATTGGTTGTGTTGGCACACAGGTTGTGTTACATATTCTCTCAGCATGTGGCTGTGTCTTTTTCATGCCGTAGGCTGGTTTTCTATTGAATACCACGTTCTGCGGTATGTTCGTGGTGTGAGCTGGTATGGCACTCACCGTGTTTATAAATTCTTTCCTCGAAATGTCCATCTCTCCTGGGCACTGTTTCTAACTGTGGTTTGGAGGAGGGGCATAGAGGGAGGAGCCAGTTCACACCCAGTTTAAGTCTTTATAGTGTGCCCAAGCTCCTGCGGATCCGTCTATACCCCATGGTCCTTTTGGAGTCCCCAGCATCCTCTACGAACTAAGAGAAAAGGATTTACCGGTAGGTACCAAAATCCTATTTTTTCTGTACCCTTCACCAGATTTGTGCCTCGAAACAATCCGGTCTCGGAGGTCTACAGACAATTCCTTTGACTTCATGCTTGGTTTGTGCTCAGACATGCACTGTGAAGTGTGGGACCTTATCTAGACAGGTTTGTGCCTTTCCAAATCATGTGCAGTCAACTGAATTTACCACAGGTGTACTCCAGTTAAGCTGTAGGAACATCTCGAGGATTATCAGTGGAAACAGGATGCATCAGAGCTCAATTTTTAGCTTAATGGCAAAGGATGTGAATACTTATGTACATTTGATTTCTTAGTTTTTTATTTTTAATAAATTTGCAAAATTCTCACAAAAACTTTTTTTTTTACGTTGTCATTATGGGGTATTGTGTATAGAATTTTGAGGTAAAAAATGAATTTATTCCATTTTGGAATAAGGCTGTAACATAATAAGATATGGAAAAAATAAAGCGGTGTGAATACTTTCCGGATGATATATATCTATATATACATATCCATACAATCCCGCGCTCCTATGCAAAGGCTATGTGAAATACCTGTGTGCTCATGCTCAAGTATTACAGTCCTCCATTGCAGTATATCGCAATATGCATGTCACTCCAGGAATTTTGTTATAAAAGTTGATTTTTATTCCATGTATTTAAGCATCCATAATACAAAGTTGCCAAATGTAGCCTGCTTGTTGCCAGCAGCTCGTTTCTGGACCTATGTCGGTCACAAACAGAATAAGATCAAACAACTACCAAACCACCCGTGTGTTAGTACAAGTTAAAGTACTTACATGTGTGGTTGTAAAACTCACACTCAAGGGAACAGCTTAGACAACTCGGTTAATCACTGCAACAAATATATATGGTATATGTAATGCAACGTATAATAGGCCCAGGCCTCACTTCACAGAGAATTCCAAGTGGAACTACCTCATATCCCAATGTGTGATATAGTACTCACCCACGGTGGTCTGGTCCTAACAGCCTAAGCAGCCACACAGTTAACGCACTGATGAGTAACCCTTAAATACCCCTTCACCGGAAGTGAATGGTGCGCCCACCTGTAAATACCCCCATACTCTAAACTCAAGGTACGGAAAACCTACACTGTTGAAAGCACAAACACCTAGTCCATGTGCCCGCGCTCACCGAGCGGTCAGGATACCAATCCACCAAAGTTGCTAAAAAAGCAAAAGACGCTGGTAACGCCGTCCGTGGAACGCATTGCGCTCCACGGCCCGGAACCGTAAGTACCAAGCGCCCTGCCAGGCACCACGTTCTACGTCCTCAGCGCTGACCCTGCCGGCTGTGGAACGCACTGCGTTCCACAACCAGAAGGCCGGAAACACAGTGTACTGCGGGATCGATAACACAAAGGCTACCAAAATCCTAACTTCGTAATCGGGTATAGATAAACTGAATGGGCGTACGAACAACAAATTTCTTTGATAGTATAGTTATATTTACCTCTGTGGAACATAATGTAAGCATAGGGCATAAACAAGTCCCAAAACTGTAATGTTTCAATCCTCACATAGTTGGTTAATTAAGAGACTCAAACCTGCTTGCAGTAATAGTTATGGGGACGTCGTGGCTACCATACCTAGACAAATACATAAAACTTACAAATAAACAACACATATGTGATAGAGCAAAAATTCAAAAAGTACATAACTAATACGACACAACCTGAAACACATCCAACATACGCTTGTCAAATGTTGGATATCCCCCAATTCTATCGTTGGGTAGATATCGGGTCTGCAGTATAATAATGTACATAATATATATTATGCATGAATAAACATAGTCCAATTGCGTTCAGGTAGTGTCGTTCACATATACTTAATGTAAGATTAAGCTCCATAGAACCACAAGCTCCCCCTGCCTAGTGTGATCCTGGCCTCTTCGTACAAGCTAATTCTTTATAAAAATAACATCTTCGTGATAATATTTCTTCCAAGTAAACTTTCTCTATGGGGATGATCTTCAGGAAAAAATCCCTAATAAACCTCACGGAGGATATCATTCAAAGAAAGACATTCATAGCAGAATGTTCGTTAAGGCCTTTGGGGGAGACAGTGTTGAGGTGGGAAATCCAGAAACTCTCTCGTTGACGTAAGGCTAAAGTGCGGTCCCCACCATATGGTGATGGTGGAACCCAATCAATGAGCCTACATTTTATATTTGCCACCTGATGTCCTCTTTGTAGGTAATGTCTGGCAACTGGTTTGTCAGTGGTACCTGTTTGGATAGCAGTCCTAATGGACAGCCGATGGTTCGCCATTCGTTCCCTAAAACACCGGGTAGTAAGCCCTACATAGCACAATCCACAAGGGCAGGTAAGTGTATAGACCACAAAGTCTAACCTACAGGGAAGGTGATACCTAATTTTAATATTTCTCCCTGAGTGTGGGTGCGGGAAAGTAGGACCAGTAAGAAGAGATCTACAGGTAGTACATTTCCCGCATGAGAAACATTCCGGTTTACTACTCATAATCTGGAGGAAATTCAATTTAGTCTCAGGAACCACTGTGGGTCTCATCAGCATCTGTCTTAGATTAGGTACTTTAACTTGTACTAACACACGGGTGGTTTGGTAGTTGTTTGATCTTATTCTGTTTGTGTCCGTATAGACACATATATTGATTTATTATTTCAGAATTTACCCTTGAATGTGGCCTCATTAGCCATGCAGCCGTGGTACTGTCTGAACCTGATATATTGATTTGATCGAGTAAGTGTGCTGAGTTACAGGATTTATTGTAGAGCCTTAAACACCCTATATGAACATTTGGTGACCCACTTGTTTGGTGATGGTACTCACCCAGAGAAAGTAATGGTGTCTTGTACTGGTACCACACCTGGTGCGTAAGAAGTTGGAGGGACGTGGTGGTCTACATATATATGCTTTTATGTTTTTTTGTTTTGAGTCTTTGTAATGTATTGTGTGGATTTTATTTATTTGTTGTTTGTTGTTTTGTAGAAATCAACATATGACGCTTTTAAAGCATTATTTATAACTGGAAGCTTGTCTTGATAAAGATCCTAAAACTGAGGATCGAAACGTCGACTGAATAAGCCGTAATTTCTACCAATAAAGTCATTGTGAATAAAGAAAAGTTGCTGATATTTATTGACTGGATGAGTGCACCTCCAAACTGCTGGACTCTTGTCTGAATATTGTGGGCCTACCAAATTCTGGAGAATCCCACTAGGAGCACCCCACCGTTGTTAGTTCCATTGATGCGAGTGCAGGAATATACATGTTTATATATATATATATATATATATATATATATATATATATATATATATATATATCTATCTGATGTTACACTCTATTATATAAATACATTATAATGTCTGGTACTTGACATGTTTTGTCTAAGTGTAATTTATGTGTTGTATGAAATATGTGTTGAATATATCTTTGTGGCTTGTCTGTGTGGATCCGTATGCTACCGTATATCCTGTGCACGCTGCGTGTATGCGCACGAACAGAGACCTCTCTGTTTGGAGTTTGTTTTTGTGTGTATATAATATTTTTGACTTTGACAGTATTACTTGTAAATACCCTCATAATTAGTTAAATATTAGTCATATATAATAATAATATATAGAAAAATAGTATATGAAAAAATATACATATATTGTCCGTGCTACTCAAGGCTGCTATGTCATAAAAGAATATTAAGCACAAGCCAGACTACAATTAATAAAATTATTGATATGATAGAGAGGACATCTACTGTTTAGAGTAAACCTAAAAAGAGGAAAACGACCCGGAAAAAATCAAGCAAAAAGAACATATGTAAACCTTCAAAGAGAAAGATTTTAAAGAAAACAACCTAAGTTATTTGTTTCATTCAGTCCGAACGGGGCCACTGTCCGCAACTGGAAAATCCAGCGTGCCTCCATTCGTAGGAGTTGAGTCCTACGATCGCCTCCTCTGATATTATGAGGGACATGGTCGATAATTTTGTGTTTCATCCTTGCCAATTAATGTTTTGCTTCACGAAAATGGCGTGCGACAGGTTGTTCTTGGGCTTTACCTTCTAGAGATGCACTAATTGCTTGGCGATGTAATTCCCTACGCTCTCTGAATTGTCTAATTGTTTTGCCAATATATAAAAGTCCACACGGGCATTTAATGTTATAAACAACATACGTGCTAAGACAGGAGAGGACGTGTTTAATTTGAAATTGTGCACCTGAGTGCGGATGTCTAAAGGATGAACCACATTCCATGTAACTGCAGGTGGTGCACCCTAAGCACATATAACAGCCGGAAATTTGATGGATGTACTGTATTTAAGCCCGTGATGTCATTATGGACTAACATATACCTTAAGTTCTTATTCCGCTTGTAGCTAGGCATCAAACACGAGTTCTTGAGTACTTTTAAATCCGGGTCCCCAGTTATTATGGGCCATAATTGTTTGGCAGTTTTCATATTATTTTGACTACACGGATGGTATTGCTGAACAAAGGGGATCTTCAAATTCTGAGCTGTCTTATTTTTAGAACTGACAAAAGTTACAGGTCTTGGAATTGCCAAAACCTGTTTTTTAATCTCCTGTAACTGTAATGCATTCTATCCTCTGTTGGCAAAGTCAATAATCATCTGATCTATCCTCCTCTCTACCTTCATTGTTGTATCATATGTACGAATATCTCTTAAGAACTGAGCCTTTGGTAGGCAGTGTGTTACAAAGCCTGGGTGTTGGCTGTCTGCTCTTAAGGTGGTATTTCGGTCTGTCGGTTTTTTATATAAGTCCGTGTGTATATTATTATCCTCCAACGAAATCTCGATATCCAGGTAATGTACCTTGGTGTCACTTATTTCGTACGTAAACTTGATATTCTCATCCTGTTTTCTCATACGTCCTAGAGGATGCTGGGGTCCATTTCATGACCATGGGGTACCTCAGGAGCCATGGGCACTTTTAAGACTTTTCAAGGGTGTGAACTGGCTCCTCCCTCTATGCCCCTCCTCCAGACCTCAGTTTTAGAAATGTGCCAAGGCAGACTGGATGCACTCCAGAGGAGCTCTACTGAGTTTCTCTGATAAGACTTATGTTAGTTTTTTTATTTTCAGGGAGAACTGCTGGCAACAATCTCCCTGCTTCGTGGGACTGAGGGGGCAGAAGTAGGAACCAACGTCCTAAAGAGTTTCATGGCTCTGCTTCTGGCTGACAGGACACCATTAGCTCCTGAAGGGAACTGAACGCTAGCCATGTCTAGATGCTCACTCCCACAGCATGCCGTCACCCCCCTCACAGAGCCAGAAGTCAGAAGACAGGTGAGTGTTAGAAGGCAGATCTTCAATCAAGAAAGTGACGGCTAAAGGTACTGCGCGGCTGGCAGGAGCGCAGCGTGCCATGTTGCCCACACATACACAGGCACTGCAGGGTGCAGGGCGCCGGGGGGGGGGGGGGCGACCTGGGCAGCATGAAACCTATGGAAACTGGCATAAATAAGGGACATAAGTTGCTGAGGCACAGTCCTACCCCCGCCAGTATAAAAAATTACCTCATAAAAGCTGAGGAGAAACACACCATTGAAGAGTGGAGCTTCCTCCTCAGTCAGCCAGCACACTGCTCAGCGCCATTTTCTCTCTCTCCTCAGGCTGCAGAGACAACGATGGTCCTCCTCCACTACTGAACAAGTATCAGGGTGCAAAACAGGGGGGCCACAGTGAATTTGGTGCTGTATAATTGTGTGATTAGCATTATAAAAGCGCTGCATGTCTGTAGGCATTTTGTGTTCACAGACATTGTGTTACTGGCGCTGGGTTGTGAATTGGCAAATCCTATCTGTGTCCCTCTGACAGATTTTACTGTGGGTCTGTCCCCTATAAGTCCTGGAGTGTCTGTGTGTGACATGTCTGTGGCAGGGAATCTCTTCCTCTGTGGAAGACTTGTTAGAGACACAGAGGTGTAATATGACACCAAGAGCCTGACTGGGTGAAAGGTTACATGATAGTGTGAATCACTACTGAATGTCATACAGAAAACTGAATATTATCTGTTGAAGATGTGATTTTTAATAGTTCTGCCTTTCATCCACAGGGATCCCTCTGGGTCACATACAAATTTGCAAGTAGTACAAACTGATACCGACACGGACTCTGTTTCCTGTGTCGACACTAGTGATTCCAGGGGAATAGGTCCTAAATTAGCAAAAAAAGCATTCAAAACATGTTTTAGCTATAAAGGTGGTGTTAGAAGTTACGAAGCCCCTCTTTTACCACAAGGAGAGGGTTTAATTTAGTAAAGAAGTAATGTAATTTTCCCTCCACCTCAGGAACAGTCTCTTGGGGGGAGTCTGATTTAACCTGAAAAGAAATTTCAGATTCCCAAAAGGTATTCAGGCAGCTTACCTTTTTCCAAAAGGTGGGAGTTACCCGCATTTTAGACAGGACCCTGTCATAAAAGAGAAAAGGTGTTTCTCCCTGCGCCTGGAATGGCTTCACTTAAGGAGCCGACAGGCGCAAGTGAGTGAGGTGATCTATTGATGTGGCCAAAGGGACACTAAGGCCTACCATTGTCTGTGCGTGGGTGAGAAGTGGTCAGAAAACTTGTCATTAGACATTGACACAATAGATGGAGACGAGATACTCCTAACGTTAGGTCATATCAAAGATGCTGCTGCGTACGTACTAGAAACCATGAAATATATTGGTCTCTTGGGATCAAGAACCGCTACCATGGCAGTATCGGCTCGGAAGGCGTTGTGGATTTGCCAGTGGAATGCTGATGCAGATTCCAAAAGAAATATGGAGGCTCTCCCGTATAAAGGTGAGGCCTTGTTTGGTGATGGGCTGGATGCGTTACTCTCAGCGGCTACCGCAGGTAAGTCTACATTCTTGCCTTATGCTCCTAAACCAGCGAAAAAGACACATCACTCTCACATGCAGTCCTTTTGGCCAACAAATACAAAAAGGCCAAAGGTTCCCCCTTTTTTTGCAGGTAGGGGAATGGGGAAAGGAAAGAAATCCGCAGCGTCTCCCGGATTGCAGGAGCAGAAGTCCACCCCTGCTTCTGCAAAATCTGCAGCATGACGCTGGGGCTCCCTTGTGGGAGTACGTCTGAAACTTTTCAGTCAAATCTGGATTCAATCTGGCCTGGACCCATGGGTCTTACAAATAGTGTCCCATGGGTACAAACTAGAGTTTCAAGACGTCCCCCCATGCCGATTTTTCAAATCGACCTTGCCAGCTTCTCTTCCAGAAAGAGAGGCAGTAACAACGGCAATTCAAAAATTATGTCAGGATCAGGTCATTGTCCTGGTACCCTTGTCACAGCAAGGAGAAGGTTTTTATTCAAGCCTCTTCGTAGTTCCGAAGCTGGACGGCTCGGTCAGACCGATGTTAAACCTGAAAAATCTGAATCTCTACCTGAAAAGGTTCAAGTTCAAGATGGAATCTCTGAGGGTAGTGATTTCCAGTCTGGAGGAGGGGGACTTCATGGTGTCAGTAGACATAAAGGATGCTTACTTGCATGTTCCCATTTATCCTCCTCACCAAGCTTATCTAAGATTCGCAGTACAGGATTGCCGTTACCAGTTCCAGACATTGCCGTTCGGACTCTACACGGCACCGAGGGTATTCACCAAGGTGATGGAGGAGATGATGGTCCTCCTTCATCAAAAAGGAGTCAATATAATCCTTATCTGGATGATCTGATAAAAGCGAGATCCAGGGAACAGTTGGTGCAGAACATCGTACTCTCCCTGTCAATACTCCAACAACACGGTTGGATCATGAATTTTCCAAAGTCGCAGTTGGAACCGACGACAAGATTGTCCTTTTTAGGGATGATTCTGGACACAGAAGTACGGAGAGTATTTCTTCCAGTGGAAAAGGCTCTGGAAATCCAGAAAATGGTCAAACAAATATTGAAACCTACAAGCATGTCGATCCATCAATGCATTCAGTTGTTGGGGAAAATGGTAGCGGCCTACGAGGCCATACAGTTTGGCCGATTTTATGCCAGAGTATTCCAGTGAGACCTGTTGGACAAGTAGTCCGGATCCCACCTACACATGCACCGGAATAATCCTGTCCCCCAAAGCCAGGATTTCGCTCCTGCGGTGGCTACACAGTTCTCACCTACTAGAGGGACGCAGGTTTGGGATTCACGACTGGGTCCTAATAACCACGGATGCAAGTCTCCGAGGCTGGGGAGCTGTCACACAGGGGGAAAGCTTTCAAGGAAAATGGTCAAGTCAGGAAGCCTGCCTTCACATAAACGTTCTGGAATTGAGAGCCATTTACAACGGCCTTATACAAGCGGTACATCTTCTTCAAGATCATCCCGTGCAGATCCAGTCGGACAATGTAACAGCAGTCGCGTACATAAACAGGCAAGGCGGAACGAAAAGCAGAGCGGCAATGGCAGAGGTGACAAGGATTCTCCTCTGGGCAGAAAGACATGTAAGAGCTCTGTCAGCAATTTTCATTCCGGGAGTGGACAACTGGGAAGCAGACTTCCTCAGCAGACACGATCTCCATACAGGAGAGTGGGGTCTCCACCAAGAAGTCTTCGCAGAGGTGACAAGTCTTTGGGGAGTTCCTCAAGTAGACATGATGGCATCTTTATTAAACAAGAAGCTTCAGAGATATTGTTCCAGGTCGAGAGACCTTCAAGCAATAGCAGTGGATGCACTGGTGACCCAGTGGGTGTTTCGGTCGGTATATGTTTTCCCTCCACTTCCACTGATTCCAAAAGTTCTCAAAATAATAAGAAGAACAAGAGTTCGAGCAATCTTCATTGCCCCAGACTGGCCAAGGAGGGCTTGGTATTCAGATCTTCAGGAGTTGCTCACAGAAGATCTTCGGCCTCTTCCTACTCGAGAGGACCTACTACAGCAGGGGCCGTGTGTGTATCAAGACTTGCCGCGGCTACGTTTGACGGCATGGCTGTTGAGCGCCGGATCCTAGCCCGAAAGGGTATTCCCAAGGAAGTCATCCCCACTCTTATTCAGGCCAGGAAAGGAGTAACGTCTAAACATTACCACCGTATTTGGAGAAAATATGTGTCTTGGTGTGAATCCAAGAAGGCTCCTACGGAAGACTTTGAGTTGGGACGTTTTCTCCATTTTCTGCAGGCTGGTGTGGATGCGGGCCTTAGATTGGGGTCAATCAAGGTCCAGATTTCGGCCTTATCAGTTTTCTTTCAAAAACAATTGGCCTCCTTTCCAGAAGTTCAGACGTTCGTGAAAGGGGTTCTGCACATCCAGTTTCCATTTGTGCCTCCAGTGGCATCATGGGACCTTAATGTGGTGTTGCAGATCCTTCAATCAGATTGGAGATAGAATTGAAGTTTTCTCACTTGGAAAGTGGTGATGATTTTGGCCTTGGCATCCGCAAGGCGGGTGTCTGAGTTGGGGGCCTTGACTCACAAGAGCTATTACCTGATCTTCCATGAAGATAGGGCAGAGTTAAGAACTCATCAACAATTTCTTCCAAAGGTGGTTTCGTCCTTCCACATAAACCAACCTATTGTGGTGCCAGTAGCTACTGACACTTTCACTGAGTCACAGTCTCTAGATGTGGTTAGAGCTTTGAAGATTTATGTCGCAAGAACAACTTGGTTACGGAAAACAGAGGCTCTGTTTGTCCTGTATGCTCCCAGCAAGATTGGGTGTCCTGCTTCTAAGCAGACTATTGCGCGCTGGATCAGAGGTACGATTCAGCACGCTCATTCTACGGCTGGATTGCCGTTACCTACGTCGGTGAAGGCCCATTCTACTAGGAAGGTGGGCTCGTCCTGGGCGGCTGCCCGGGGGGTCTCGGCATTGCAACTTTGCCGAGCAGCTACTTGGTCAGGGACAAACACTTTTGCTAAATTTTATACGTTTGACACTTTGGCCGATGAGGACCTCAAGTTTGGTCAATCGGTGCTGCAGGGTCATCCGCACTCTGCCGCCCATACTGGAGCATTGGTATAAACCCCATGGTCATGAAATGGACCCCAGCATACTCTAGGACGTATGAGAAAACAGGATTTTAATACCTACCGGTAAATCCTTTTCTCCTAGTCTGTAGAGGATCTGGGCGCCCGACCCAGTGCGTACTTTACCTGCAGTTTTGTTCAGTTAGTTACACAAGTGTGTTACATTTGTTTTCAGCATGTTGCTGTAAATGGTTCATGCCTGTTGGCGTGTGTTATGTTGAATAACGTTGTGTGGCATGGTTGAGGTGTGAGCTGGTATGAATCTCACCATTAGTATAAAAGTAAATCCTTTCCTCGAAATGTCCGTCTCCCTGGGCACAGTTCCTATAACTGAGGTCTGGAGGAGGGGCATAGAGGGAGGAGCCAGTTCACACCCTTGAAAAGTCTTAAAGTGCCCATGGCTCCTGCGGAACCGTCTATACCCCATGGTCATGAAATGGACCCCAGCATCCTCTACGGACTAGGAGAAAAGTATTTACCGGTAGGTATTAAAATCCTGTTTTCTCTTAGGTCCTAGAGGATGCTGGGGTCCATATTAGTACCATGGGGTATAGACGGGTCCACCAGGAACCATTGGCACTTTAAGAGTTTAAGAGTGTGGGCTGGCTCCTCCCTCTATGCCCCTCCTACCAGACTCAGTTTAGAAAATGTGCCCGGAGGAGCCGGTCACAGCTAGGGGAGCTCTCTTGAGCTTTTCTAGCAAAAGTTTATTTTAGAGTTTATTTTTTACAGGAGGCTGTTGGCAACAGCCTGCCTGCAGCGTGGGACTAAGTGGGGGAGCAGTGTCCGCCCTGCGAGGTCTGAGCCACTGACTCCGCTGGAAGGTACCAGAGGCACATAGTGTGGTGCTGTAAGGGGCGCCCTGGGCCAGCGCTTACCCCCCACACTGGTCAGCAATCCTGTCGGGGTCCAGGGATCTCAGCCAGCAACTTTCCTCAGGCCAGTATAATCACCTGAAGAGCGGGAAGACAGCGCCTTTAAGGGAGCGGAGCTTCTCCTCAGAGCGGACCCAGCAGCGTTCCAGCGCCATTTTCCTGCATGCAAGCGCTGAGAGGAAGATTCAGGTCCCTCCACAGCAACTCCAGCTTACTGTACACGGTACCAGGGGGTTGTAGAAGGGAGGGAAGGCTGTAATTAGACTGTGTATCCTATTAAGGAGCACAATCAGCGCTGACAGGGGGTTTCTCCTTGCTAAAAAGCGCTGTGTGTGGGTTGGCTCCAATCTCTGTCTCTCTCTTGCCATTCTCGGGGGGGGGGGGTGGGGGGGGGTACACTCTGTCTACCCCCACCTGTGTGTGTGTGGAGTGTTTGATGGTCACCTTTAGCTATGTCCAGGGACACTGTGTCATATGCTGCAGCGGATTTATCCTCCCAGGATGATCCCATTCCATGTATTCAGGTTAGCACTGGTTTAGCACAGATACCATCAAGGGAACCAGAGTGGTTTTCCTCTATCAAAACTTGGATTTCTCATATTTCTGACATGGTTGCCAGTACTGAATCCGCAACCCAAGTATTACAGAGCTCTATGGCAGTATGGCCTGTGTCTGGTACCTCAGGACACCCCGCCATATACCCCCACAAACGTGCGCTTGTGCAGGTCACACAAGACGACACGGATACCGATTCTGACACTACAGATGGTGATGGGGATGTGTTGCGGGGGTCTGCATCTCTTGCAAGGGGGGTGCAATTGTTGATAGAGGCTATCAGGGATGTGTTAAATGTCAATGATACCACACCTGAGCAGGTTGAGGAGGCTTTTTTCACTGAAACTAAGAAAGCTTCGCTAACCTTCCCTGCGTCAAAGGAGCTGAATGCTATATTTGAAAAAGCATGGGTAAACCCTGAAAAGAAGTTTCAGATCCCTAAGAGGATTCTGGTAGCTTTTCCTTTCCATGAGGAGGATAGGAAAAGGTGGGAAAACCCGCCGATTGTTAATGCATCTGTATCTCAAAAAAGGTGGTTTTACATGTACCGGGATCTACCGCCTTAAAGGAGCAGGCAGATAGGAAAATTGATAACAAGCTTAAATCAATGTACACTGCTTCAGGGTCATATTACGTCCCACTATTGCTAGTGCATGGATTGCAAAGGCAATAGTGAAGTGGTCGGCTACCTTAATTGAGGATTGGGATACAATGGATAGGGATGATGTTGCATTGTATTTAATCAAAATGCAAAATTTGTGTTCCCTACAGGAATAGGCAGTCTGGAGGGCAAAGGGGTATGGCCAGGAGTCCTCAGGACTGTGGACAGGTGGACACGGTGACAATGCTAAATTCCTTTGTCGTATAAACAACCCTTTATGAAGTCTAAGAACACTGTACGCTGTTTGCTTAAGGAGTACCGTAAGGGTACGCTATTTGCGTAACGATCGCTCCGCCGTAGGCGAGACGCTCAAGCGTCACGTTCGCTCACGGCCCAGTGATCACAAGACACGTTATTGGTTATGACTAGAGTAATGATTCGCTATGGCGTAGCATACGCTCGAGACCACGAGGAGGTCACCAGCGGCGCAGACGCTCACAACGCTATACCTTAATGTTTAAACCTTATACCAATGAAATACACAGAATAACTTAATGTGAATACAGGGTGTAAGTGCAACCTTGTGTAACCTGACTAACTACAAAGCTGCTTGAGCGTCACCGACGCTCAAGTGAACACTTAACACTATAGAAAATACACAGATACTGGTTTAGGGTCCAAAGCCTATTAACTGTATTATATCTAATATACTTGTAAAAGGGGATAACAGTACAAATGATACACTACAATATAACAGAGACTTCCTAACCAAAATACAATACTATCTAATACAATTCAATACTAGTCTAGGGGAGATGTGAGAGAAACGAGAAAGAGGGAGAGAGAGAGAGAGAAGTGGAGAGAGATGAGAGAAATTGGCTCACAGTAAGACAATGATTACGGAGAGAAAACTTACGCACAAGGGGAAACGATCGCATGCGCCTGGACATCCAGCACCCGATTTTCAGCAATGAGAACCGTTGAAGAGTGAGAGCTGGATGTGGTCGGCCTGCCTATTTATGCCCCACACACAATGCAATCCTACAGTCCCTACAATCCCATTGTCCATTGGACGTCGGAATTCGGCCCTGCATCATAACAAAAGGTCATAGGTTGATTCATACAGGTGGGCTGTGACGATTTCAAACAGCTCAGGTGGGTGGGGAACTAGGTTTCCCGCCGCATACCTGAGTATGTGTAAATACTAGAAATGGACATAAACTTCTTATGTCCATAACTATTCGCACGAGCGATTAATACGCTCCAAACCAACACCGGAATATTGCTAATTAAATACTCTTCCGATGGGTACCAAACACTGCTATATGATTCCTGTTAGACCCTTCGTACCATACAAAGAGGGATTCCTCAGCTCAGGGACATTCTATATTAACCAAACTTTCAGAATCTATCAAAGGGATCATGATCTACAAACTACATTAATTGTGAAAATATGTAACGAATGAGTCGCACGCTACGACTACATAAACTCTACCGTAAATACGCATACCGCGCCTGCGAGTGCACGCTATTGCGGGTATGCGCCTTCACGGGAGAGCGTACGCACGCGCAGCGCGGACCAGTGTGCGGTGCAAATATGGCAACGTGCATAGTGACATTTTTCTGACTTTGACAGTCCACCCTTTGGCAGTCAATAATAACTGCCACCTTCTAAAACATTTCAAAAGGAGAAAAATATATGTCAGGGGTTAATTCATTTCCATGGTTGGGTAAGGGAGGAGAGAGGAGAAGGTGTGAAGAGGGTATGACCTAGTGAGAAAGCAGAAGCATGTGTGTATGAATCCATGTTTGGGGGGTCATGTATCATCGTGCCGTACGTGTTGTACATCAAGCTTCGAGGTATTGCGAAGTATACATTTGAATTCCTTCTTATCCCGTACTAAGGGTCTGCGGATGGGCTGTCAAACTCTACCGAGCTCATTTCGGCTGTGGTTGTAACAAAATGGGGATGCACATTTTAGTTGATGATACATGAATGGGGGAGGTATGTGGTTGCTGATATCTGTGCCTGTACTCCCTATCGTCTATGTGTGTCGTTACCTGAGGGTTGTAGAGATGAAGATAAAGAACACTTACGAAAAATGCAATGATATTCTATGTCAGGGAAATGTACATCTGTTGTTGAAGTTGTGTTCGGTATCTGTTGAGAGTCGTCTTCTTTGCGCTGTTTTGCTCCTTAGGCATGAGCAACAAGCTTTGTCAGTGCCATCAGATTTACAAAAAATGTTGGGCTAGCGTGAGTTTAAAAATACTAGGGAAACTGGGGATCCATGGCAAAGTTCATCAAGTGTCCATATTTAAAGTTGTCAAATCTTCTTCTTTGGTCAATCCGTTGTCTGTATACATCTCGTCTCGTCAGCTTCCTCGTCCAAGGGGGTCTTTGTATCTGGGAGAAAAGCAGAAAAACAGGTGAAAGAAACGGACCGTATAATCGCATTTTCATCACATCCTGGTTTCTATCATTGGGTCATAAATCAAATCCAGGTTAATTACGGTTTCCTCACTCCTCAAGCTCATCACTTTTGTACTTTGTTTGCACCTCATTAAAGCCTGCCCGCATCTAAATATCAATCCAATCGATATAACGACACCCAAGATACATAGTAGAAACTTTCCAACATCCATTATGACTCCTTGAGCCCAGTCTCCTAAACCGGAGAACCAATTTCGCGGGTTCAACCATGACACCCAACCAGTCAGCTCATTACCTACAGCAGCAAGGGTGAGATTGTGTTTTCGACGAAATTCCCACTTTAATTGCAGAATATCGTCCATCTTTTGGTCTATGACCTCTACCGGATCCTCGGTGCTATTTGTGATATACGTGCAACACTTTATGCCGTACTGTGTTGCCAATGTAACACAATATCCGCCTGTTACTGCTGTAAGATAATTAAGAACCATCCTATGCTGAACTAGTTCTGTTTTGTAAGCTTGAAGTTCTCTTCCAGTGTATCTAAACGTGTCATCATACATTTCAGTGATATTATCTAACAAATTGGCGAGTGCGGAAATGTATCTATAATTCATCACTCCTCGAGCGGTGCGAGTGAAATCTAACGCTACCAGAACCTGAATCCCGGTGGATTCATGGATAAGATCAGAGGCCGGATGCTCTAACCTTTCTGACAGTTGTCTTTTAACTCGGTGCTCGTAATGAGTGTGAGTATAAGGAGCTTGGGCACCACGGTGTATGTCCTTCATTTTGTCATGTGTAACAGTCATCACTTCAGGCAATACTTTTCCAATATAACACAATCCTTCAGAGTTTGGGGCAAGCCACTTGTACGCCTTTCTCCCGCATATGAAATATGCATCATCGGGGAGAACATAAGGGACGGAGAAGGACATGATCATGTTACAAACCTTCCAGGTGAAATCTCCTGACCCTAATTCTTCCATCTGCTTAATGCACGTATCAGTTTGTACGATATGTGCACAGTATCCTGGTGATACCTCTCCAACTCTAGTAATCCTATTTCCTAAGGTATATCGATACCGGAAAGATTTTCCTCTACTGGCTATGTGGCGTACAAGCTCTGTATCTGTAGGCATTCTATCTGCTCTGTGTGAAAAGGTCATGGTAAGGTTGCTCCATGACACTTCCCAATTTCCCGGCTTACGGGGATTGGAGATATTAAAACATAAGAGGGACCTATCCACATGGTATTGGTGGAACTTCAAACTAGGGGGGCTGGAGATGTTAAACCTCCGGTCCACCGGTCTCCCACCCTTTAGCTCAAGTACCTCCCCTACCGTTAAAGGAAATGGTACTAGCCCTGATTTGCTATGCCCTTGAGGTACTTGAGAACCTACCCAACAATCTGTCTCATTTAACACGCTACCCACTAAGGAGTGATAGTCACTCAATGGATGCCGGTCCATATGGTTATTAAAACTGGATTGGCATTATTGTTACCGAGCCTACAGATACAGTTTTCTTTTTGAACTAACAATCCTTCAAAGAAAATGTTTACAGATAACATGGTTGTTAGATCGTGCCCGGTACTCGCCTTTGCTTGGTGATTGGGTTGCTATTGGAAATTTACACCTCCGTCTCAGTCATTAGAACCTTTCTGGATCCTTTCTCGACCTCACTGGTACTCTCACCGAAACAGACTGCTCTGGTCAACATCATGGTTAACGGGAAAATCCATATCACAGTCTCTTGGGGCAAGTCCATCTTACAGGAGGAGAAAAGAAGAAATTTGTAAAGGGGGTATAAGAAAACAGTTTGAGGGGGAGAGAACTTGTTACGATAATAAGTTCTCTCGTCTTGTTGTTCTTCTTGTTCTGCTGTCCTCTCAAAGGTGCTGTCTCTCAGTCTTCCAAACGAACATTCTGGTGATGCAATATTCCTTCCTAACCGGCGATCTTTCTGTAAGGAGCAAAAATCTGGCATTACCATTGGTCCAACTGAGGGGTGACATACCATCTTTAAACCATGGAAACATGAGTGGGAAGAGAGAGACAACAAAAAAAACAAAAGAGATAGAGAACAATTCATGTGCATATATACATTACATAACTCGACAATAACCACCAATAAGAGAAGAGAAACAAAGCATTTTTAAACATTGTCAACATTAAGAAAACATTGTTAGCATTAGAAAAACATTGTCAGACTTATTAGGCTGTCATATCTATGTGTCTACTGGTCTCCTTGAGCAGTCCCTCCCCACCAGCACCTGCATTACTCCACTGTCTGTATCTGGCCAGAAATACATTGTGGCGGAGGTCATGCTGGGGTTTGGTAGACTTCTGCAAGGACCAAGTGGATATGCAATGTGTGAATTCTTACCACTACTCGTCAGAGATGGGGATAGAGAGAGAGAGAGAGAGAGAAAAAACATTTTTTTTTTCACAAATACATTTACAACTTTTCACCTGGTCATTCCTGTGTCTTCAGTGAATGACCTCCCACTTTATTAACCGTTACCTCAGGCTTACCATCATTCCTAATAATCACCTTTCCTGCCTATGTGATCCCTGATTGTAATTTTGCTCATTTCTTGGTCTAGGGGGTCTAACTTTATGTGGGTTATTACAGTTGCTGGCATAATGCCCTTCTCTCCTACAATGATAACAAATCCTGGGTTTCCTCCACGTGTCAATGACCTGAGGTTTTGGTTGATTTGATGCCTCCTCAAACGCTCGGATGCTCATCATCATCAATCGTTTCCCCTGTACTTCCCTGATTCCTTGGATTTTATGATTATGGTGTTGTCTTTCTCTTGATCTACAATCTCTTGCAAAATGTCCCTTTTTATGACACCTGTAACAGACTTCCATATCTGGATTTTTCGCAGGGGTGTGGGGCTTTTGTTGGGGTGGTCTTGTGGTTTGGGCCTGTATATTTGCTGCCATTAACTTATCTCTTTGTGACTCTCTGTATCTGGTGATATTCTGATCATGATTGATGACGGCCTCTCTTAGTGCGGTCACCGAGATATCTCTCCAGTTTGGGTTGGTGGTCTGTACCCTTGTTTTTAATTCATCTTTTAAACCATTCATCAGTACAGATACTGCTACTTCTTTATGTTGTGCATTTGTCTTGATGTCTGCGATCCCAGTGTTTCTAGCCATTATTTGCAGTGCTCGATTGAAATAATTAGAAACATTTTCCCTTTCGTTTTGCCTTATGGAGAAAATGTCATTCCACTTGACAGTAGCTGGGAAATATATTCCTAACTGTCGGTTAATCTGCCTAATACATTCCTGATTGTGTTCCTCCATACAAGGTACCTCCGTGTTTAATTTACAATCAGCAATGAATTTTTCAGGGTCAACCCTGGAGGGCAAACATGCCCTCAGCACTGTCCGCCATTCTTTGTTGGTGGGTTCTGTGGCGTTTCCTAGTTCTTTAATAAACCTTTGACATTTGGCTAGATTTTTCCTAGGATCAGGAAATTCAGACATAATTGATCTCAATTCGGTCCGGGACCAGAGACAGCGCATTGCACTGTCCTTGACGGGAATGATTCCCTGATCGTCAGTCTTCCCATTGGGGACTGAGATCACCCTGGCCAGATCGAGCTCAGCTACATCATCTGGTGTTGGTCTTACATTTTGGGGTACATCTGTTTGTGCGTGATATGAAACATTGTACGTACCTGTGGACACGACCTCACCTGACCCTCCGTTAGGGGGTTCGATTATTGCCTTTACCAATTTGGTCGCGTCCACCTGGATGGCTTTTGTGATGGTTGCTGGAAGAGGTGCTGACATCGTTCTGGGTTCACTTTCTTGTTTGTATTCCTTAGGGAAGTTTGACATGGGGTGCAACTTGCACAGGTTAATAGTTGTACATTCAACAGTATTACAATAATCATTGTTACAGTTATTACACTTATTCTTATAATCTATACTACAGTTGCTAAGAGCGTTTTTATTGTTCAACCTTGTGCTTTTCTCTCCGCAATCAACTCCCCCTCCGATGCCACTATCTCTCCTCTCAGAAAAGTCAATTGAATCTCTTTGTAATTCACCTTCCTGTTGCCCTAACTGCAAATAATCATAATGTTTACTTCGTCCCTTTGTTGGTTCAATGAGACATATCCTCCTCCTTAAATTTTGTAACACTTCTGGACTGGAGCTACCTATTCTTGGGAATTTCTCCCTGTCTTGTACAGTCATTCTCTCCCATTCATCACATAAAACTTCAGCGTGATTTCCATATTTCTCACACATCACATATCGTGCCGACCCGACTGGCCGGTTCCCTGAATCAACCCGAACCGAGGTTGATCGCCCCCTACCTGAACAAATGGCCCCCATAATCTGCAGGTGTTGCTTATTCCTCCTTGGATCTTTATCTCAAGGTTTTCAGCGAACCCTTACAAACAAACCAAGATGTCCTGGGCAGGCCGGCGGTGGTGGTTTATCAAGTACCCCACTTACTTCTCGCCCACGTTGGCCAGTACTGCAATCACTGTAACCAGAGCTGCGGTACCCAACCCAGGGCCCCTGTGAACCTTTATTTTACTGGAACATATGAGGGTTACCCGAAGGACACTTACTCTTTCCAGTAAAGTTGGGGTTGTTAGATAGTTCCTGAGTGACCAGCGAACTTCCCTTTAAAAATAAAAAATTACACAAATCACGTCAGAATGTACAAATAGCGTTTGTGACCACTTTACTCTAATGGTATTAGGTCAGATTACTAACTACTGCACACAATTACGTGCGGTCCAATCGTTCAGTACATAAGCACTACCTGTTATGTACTGAGAGATTAATGGAATCGATGTTTCCGGCCGCGATTCCTTCAGCATGAGCTTATGGCCTATATGGGTTCTGCACCAACACCCCAGGCGTTGTGCCTCTTGTACCTTTATAGCGGACCTTTTAGTACCTTGTGACCTCCTGGTCTTGTTACCTTATGACCTCCTGGTCTTGTTACCTTATGACCTCCTGGTCTTGTTACCTTATGACCTCCTGGTCTTGTTACCTTATGGTCCGCTATACTCTAATGCTCAAATATTATTTAACCAGGGATGCCTCCCTAGCCACCGTATATGTCACTTACACGTATGTCCCTTGACGAGTACCCGACTTTCCTTTTGGTTCAACCTCTAAGTTATATAAACTTATGTGATAAAAACACACTCACTCAACACATGTACACTTTTGTTTCTATATCTATTTCTGCGCAGAAATTGTCTTCAGTCCAACTGTGTTACCAATTAGGAGCAGGATCTGTTAAACTAAATTTCAGATTTTTCCAAAAATAGATTTGCGTTATTTACCGCGTCGCGTTATCTACCGCTGTGCGTTACTTATCGCCTTTGCGCTAATTATCGCTTTGCGCTAATTCAACTTTTCGTGACGAGCTACGTGGGCGTAACCAGACGCTACGTTGCGTAATGTACGCTGCGTGCGTCTGCCTTTGGATTGCGTACGCAAGTCTTTTGTTAGGGACACGTGTACGCAAAACAAAGATCCACCGTAACACAATTTCTATTTTTATCAATGTGGATGATCCCTGATCATCTACCGCACACCACACTGACTGCCTTGTCTCCCAGACAAGCCGTGTGTTGGTCTATATTTTAACTATTACCTCTACTATGAAATAACAGCAAATCTCTTTTAGCACTTTCTATCAACTATAAAAATTGGCAAACAGGAATAGTGATATACGAAATTTGAAAAAGAAATGCAGATATATATGTATGCGTGCGTGTATACGCAAGACAGAAGAGAAATAAACAGTTTTTTTAAAGACACAAGCGTTTTTGTTCTTACTTCCGGTTCCCGGATTCCTTCAGCACTCTTTATCTAAGCGAAGCAGACGCTTATCCCGTCAGCACTGGGAGACAACCTCCCACCCTTTGCTGGGGGATAATGTCTGCTGATCTACCTAGTGCAGATATGAGAAGGATAGGACGAGTCCCCAATTGACAATGCTAAATTCCTTTGTCGTATAAACAACCCTTTATGAAGTCTAAGAACACTGTACGCTGTTTGCTTAAGGAGTACCGTAAGGGTACGCTATTTGCGTAACGATCGCTCCGCCGTAGGCGAGACGCTCAAGCGTCACGTTCGCTCACGGCCCAGTGATCACAAGACATGTTATTGGTTATGACTAGAGTAATGATTCGCTATGGCGTAGCATACGCTCGAGACCACGAGGAGGTCACCAGCGGCGCAGACGCTCACAACGCTATACCTTAATGTTTAAACCTTATACCAATGAAATACACAGAATAACTTAATGTGAATACAGGGTGTAAGTGCAACCTTGTGTAACCTGACTAACTACAAAGCTGCTTGAGCGTCACCGACGCTCAAGTGAACACTTAACACTATAGAAAATACACAGATACTGGTTTAGGGTCCAAAGCCTATTAACTGTATTATATCTAATATACTTGTAAAAGGGGATAACAGTACAAATGATACACTACAATATAACAGAGACTTCCTAACCAAAATACAATACTATCTAATACAATTCAATACTAGTCTAGGGGAGATGTGAGAGAAACGAGAAAGAGGGAGAGAGAGAGAGAGAAGTGGAGAGAGATGAGAGAAATTGGCTCACAGTAAGACAATGATTACGGAGAGAAAACTTACGCACAAGGGGAAACGATCGCATGCGCCTGGACATCCAGCACCCGATTTTCAGCAATGAGAACCGTTGAAGAGTGAGAGCTGGATGTGGTCGGCCTGCCTATTTATGCCCCACACACAATGCAATCCTACAGTCCCTACAATCCCATTGTCCATTGGACGTCGGAATTCGGCCCTGCATCATAACAAAAGGTCATAGGTTGATTCATACAGGTGGGCTGTGACGATTTCAAACAGCTCAGGTGGGTGGGGAACTAGGTTTCCCGCCGCATACCTGAGTATGTGTAAATACTAGAAATGGACATAAACTTCTTATGTCCATAACTATTCGCACGAGCGATTAATACGCTCCAAACCAACACCGGAATATTGCTAATTAAATACTCTTCCGATGGGTACCAAACACTGCTATATGATTCCTGTTAGACCCTTCGTACCATACAAAGAGGGATTCCTCAGCTCAGGGACATTCTATATTAACCAAACTTTCAGAATCTATCAAAGGGATCATGATCTACAAACTACATTAATTGTGAAAATATGTAACGAATGAGTCGCACGCTACGACTACATAAACTCTACCGTAAATACGCATACCGCGCCTGCGAGTGCACGCTATTGCGGGTATGCGCCTTCACGGGAGAGCGTACGCACGCGCAGCGCGGACCAGTGTGCGGTGCAAATATGGCAACGTGCATAGGGACATTTTTCTGACTTTGACAACGGTAAGCCGGTGGCCCCCAGAGCATATCTTCCAAGCCTCGCTGAGGCGGCACACGGTCTGACTCATCTGGGCAAAGAGGGTATGTGCAAATTGGTAAGAGCCTACTGGTGTGCGCCAGGATTCTCTTCTCATGCAGGTAATAGAGCAATGACATGCTTTACTTGCTTGAGGAAGAATATTGGAAAGACAATACCAACAGAGCCATCCCATATCCCTCCTACAGACGGACCTTTTCAGGTAATACAAATCGACTTCATACATTTACCACCCTGTAGGAATTTGAAATATGTGTTAGTTTGTATTGATGAATTTTCCATCTGGGTAGAAGCGTTCCCTGCTGCCACAAATACCTCTACGTTCACTGCAAAGAAAATTGTGCAAGAATTTGTGTGTAGATATGGTATCCCTAGAATAATTGAAAGTGACAGGGGTACCCATTTTACAGGTGAAGTCTTTCAGGTCATGTGCAAACTGATGGGAATTAATAGCAAGCTGCATACTCCGTACCGTCCACAGGCAACTGCAAAGGTAGAGAGAGTGAACAGCACTATTAAGAACAAGATGAGCAAATTAATGGCTGAGACTGGATTGCTGTGGCCAGAAGCTTTGCCACTAGTGTTGTACAGCATCAGAACCACTCCCAGGTCTCCCCTTAACTTATCACCCTTTGAAATTCTTTTTGGTCGACAACCTCATGTAATGATAGACCCCCAGGATGATTTGAAATGTAATAATGAAGTGACTGTGAAATATTTGGTTGGGTTGAGCCAGCAGCTGAGAAATCAACAAAGAAATTTAAAGCTGGTGATCCCTGATCTACCGAACAGTAATTGTCATGACATTGAGCCTGGGGATTATGTGATGATTCGAAATTTCTTACGCTCAGGTTGCCTCATAGACAGGTGGGAAGGACCATACCAAGTCTTGTTAACCAGCACGACAGCACTGAAGGTCGCCGAAAGAGAGACTTGGGTCCACTTGTCCCACTGCAAGAAGGTCGCTGACCCGGAGAGAACTCGTGACAAAGAGCAGAGTGTAGAGAATCTCGTATCACTGGAGTGTTTGTTCCGGGAAAGTTGAGAGGCAGGACTGTTGAAGGGCATCTGAGTACAGAAAGTAACAAGATCTAGAACGGTTGTCGCACCATTTTCTTTTTTCACCTCCCCCTGCATTTTCCTTTCTTTTCTCCTTCTTATTTTCCTCCTTTCCTCTAATGAAATGGATCGATCACAAGAGACTGTGTTTCGGGTTCTGTTAGTAATTCTGGTTTTGATCAGGACAGTTTGTTTTGGTGAGGGTCCCAGAAAGTTCGAGCAGGGATCTGGAATGGGTTCTGATGACGAGTATGAATTTGTAGGATCTCAGGAGCAGCACATCACTTTAGTGAAGGTTGGCATCAGTAAGCGCTCTGGTAGTCAGGGAGCTCGGAGGCACTGTGAGGGGTTATTGTCTGATGAATATTGTATTTGTAGGAATTGTGAGAATATAGTAGAGGATGGGTGCATCCAGAGATGTCAGTCCAACCTTATTATCAACATGAACCGCCATCCATTGAGTGATTACCACTCACTAGTGGGTCAGGTCTTAAACCAGACAGAATGCTGGGTGTGCTCACAAGTACCTCAAGGTCAGAGTAAGTCAGGATTAGTACCATACCCTTTAGGAATAGATGAGGTACTCGAATTGCGGGGTGGGAGACCGGTGGACAAGAAAGTCAATATCTCTAGGCCCCCTAGTTTGAAGCTCCACCAGTATCATGTAGACAGGTCTTTATTGTGTTTTAATATTTCCAATTACCGAAAACCGTGAAATTGGGAAGTGATGTGGAATAACCAGACAATTACCTTTTCATACAGAGCTGATAGGTTACCCATAGACTCTGAACTTGTACGCCAAATAGCCAACAGTGGGAGGTATTTCCGGTATAGGTATACTCGTGGAAGCAAGACCATGTGGGTTGGAAAAGTATCGTCAGGGTATTGTGCTCATATCATCCAGCCCGATACTTGTACTGAGCAGATGGGAGAACTAGGGACTGGTTTCTTTACTTGGAAAATTTGTAATATGGTGATGTTACATTTTGTACCCTATGTTCTCCCAGATGATGCCTATTTCATATGTGGGAGGAAGGCGTACAAATGGCTCTCCCCCGACCATCCAAGCTTCTGTAGATATTGTATAGATATTTTTCTGTTTACTGATTAGGTAGTGGCAGTTATTGGTGACTGCCAAAGGGTGGACTGTCAAAGTCGAAAAATATTGCAGTACACACATCACGTACAAACTACACACAGATGGCCTCCGTGCATGTACTTGTTCTGCCGTGCGTGCGCATATTCACAATTTGTGTATGGTCGCTCCCGCGGTCTTGCGCATTAGCGCGTGGTATGAGTATTTACGGTAGAGTTTGTGGACGCATGGAAAAGCTATCAAAACACATTACATATTTGATCCAAATAGTGCACAATGAACACATAGTCTCCTCGCATCACACCAGCAAGTTACAACAGTTTAAATGGTATCAGAACAAAGGGATTCACCTTTACAGGATAGGAGGGGACAGAACAAGGTTATAAGGTGGTGTTTGATATCCAGCTGTAGGGTATTTTAAGGGTAATATTCCGGTGTTGGTTTGCAGAAGATCGCACGTTCCTGCGAATAGTTATGTGCAGGAGCAGAATATAAATATAAACTGTATTTACTGTACATTAGGTATGCGGCGGGAACCCAGAGGAGACCACCCACAAGTGCATCTTGAACAGACATCGCCCACCTATTCAAACCAACCTATGACCTCTCCTGGACTGTAAATGACTATCCCTGTGTCCAATGGACAAAGAGATTACAGTATCCATTGTGTTAAGTTTTGGAAGATTGTATAAAAGGAGCCAGCTGCAGGCCTGGTCACACAAGACTCTCAAAGTTATCTATCTAGATGACCGAGGACCAGACTGGGTAGCGCGGCGAAATCCAAACAAGTATGTACCATTGACTGTAGCCATTATTCTCTTGTATTGTATTGCTTTGTTATTGTAATCCCCTTTCAGTAATAATATGTTGTGGTGTCGGAACCCAGCATTTTAAATACAATCTGGTGTCGTGTTTTCCTTTCCCTGCTATGGTTTAAAGTGTATTACTATCGCATGCATAGCTGTTAAGGGTTCACGGTGTATCTTTGGGTGTGTACGCGCTGTGTGTACTTTGTACAGTCAGCGCGGCGTTTGTACACAAAGTCCGTACACAGTACGGGACTCTGTACGCTAATGGTGTAATAAGTACGTAGGTTGTGGATTAAGTATAGCGGCCGCAGCGGCTTCATTTAAAGTGTATGAAATGTCTTTTTAAAGTGTTGCTTTTAGTCCTGTATGTAAATCAGCATTTACAGTGAAGGTCCAAATTTCAGCCCTATCCATTTTCTTTCAGAAACAATTGGCTGCCCTCCCTGAGGTTCAGACCTTTTTGAAGGGAGTTCTGCATATCCAACCTCCCTTTGTACCGCCTACGGCACCTTGGGACCTGAACGTGGTGTTTCAGTTCCTACAGTCGGATTGGTTTGAGCCTCTACAGGAGGTGGAGCTCAAATTTCTTACATGGAAGGCGGTCACTTTGTTGGCCTTGGCTTCTGCTATACGTGTCTTTGAGCTGAGGGCTTTATCCTGTAAAAGCCCTTACTTGATCTTCCATGAAGATAGAGCTAAGCTCCGGACACGTCAGCAATTTCTTCTAAAGCTTGTATCGGCATTTCATATCAACCAGCCTATTGTGGTGCCAGTGGCTACTGACTCCTCAATTACCTCAAAGTCCTTGGATGTCGTGAGGGCTCTGAAGATCTATTTGAAGAGAACTTCTCATCACAGGAAGTCGGACTCTCTGTTTGTCCTATATGATCCCAAGAAAATTGGGTGTCCTGCTTCTAAGCAGACGATCTCTTGCTGGATTAGGTTCACTATCCAGCACGCTTATTCTACGGCAGGACTGCCATGTCCAAAATCTGTTAAGGCCCACTCTACTCGTAAGGTGGGGTCTTCCTGGGCGGCTGCCTGGGGTGTCTCGGCGGTGCAACTTTGCTGAGCTGCAACTTGGCCTGGGTCGAACACGTTTGCAAAGTCCTACAAGCTCGATCCCTTGGCCTCTGATGATCTGAAGTTCAGTCAATCAGTTCTGCAGGAGCCTCCGTGCTCTCCCTCCCATTCTGGGAGCTTTGGTACATCCCCATGGTACTAATATGGACCCCAGCATCGTCTAGGACGTAAGAGAAAATAGGATTTTGGTACCTACCGGTAAATCCTTTTCTCGTAGTCCGTAGAGGATGCTGGGCGCCCGCCCAGCGCTTTGTTTTCCTGCTGTTGTTATTTGTTTCAGTACAACTTCGTTTTAGTTGAGTACTGCATTGTTACTTGGTAAGTAATGTTTCAGCTGTTGCTGAGTAGTTCAAGCTAGTTGTCTTGACGTAAAGACAGATTGGTTGCGCTAAAATATTACATATAACAACAGTATTGTCAAATATTTCAATTTAATATTAAAAGTGAATATATTAATATAAACCATGAATGGTAAGTTCCAGTAACGGACATTAAAAATATATGCATAATACAATGGATGAAACCAGGATTACTCAATAAGCCAGGAATGGAAGCAGTGTTAAAATGAGGAAAGTCCGTTCCAAATTTTGTTCCCCCAAAATAATTATTATGTCCAGCAATTGTTGATTTAAGGAGGTGTGTAAATAACCAAAGTGGTGGTTTTACCGCTAGAGGGTATGTTGCTCCAAGGTGGTGATTGGTGAGCTCCTCATGCAGTGCAGTAGGCAGGATACAACAGTTCAGCCAAAGTGCAATCACCCTCCTATTTGATCTTGTACTGGAGTGTAGTGGGGGATGGTCCGGACTTTCAGATGAAGATTCCTGGTATGGGTCCCTGTAGCCTAGATTGGATTTTCCCTTCTTTGGATTAGTGTCAATATCCATGCACATTCCTTTGAAGTCATCTAAAGTGACCTTATAAAAGGTTTCTAAACTAGTGCCTTTTGATTTGATGGGAAAGAACTCTGATTTCTGTTTGAAATTCTTCCTAGATATGTCAAATAATTTTTCCGTTTGTGTGTTGGTCAAAGTGTCACCACTTAATTCCTCCAATATGTGGAGAGCCAATTGGTCTCCTTGATCTAATGCTATCAGAGTGGCTTCTTCCCTATTGCGTTTAATTTGTTGTTTAGCAAAAAATCTTTTGCGGCATAGTGTTCTTATATATCGATTAAGCTCAACAAATAGAGTGAATATATTCGGAGGTGCTGTTGGGGAAAACTTAAGGCCCTTATTTAGGAGTGCAATCTCTGAATCAGACAAGACTTTTGAGGATAAATTAAAGATGGCAGTTGTGTTATTCCCTTTTTTATTATTTCTAATCTTGTTCAGTTTCTTATGTTTTTCCTTCTTGCCCCCTCTTCTCCCTCTGAATCTGTACTTCTTCTTCCTCTTTTGGGCGTTGCCTGATGTTCGTTTGGATTGGTTATTTGATCTCGGTGTAATTTGTTTGGCCGTTAGTCTAAAAAAACTTCCTGGGTATTATCTTGATACCTGGTTCTTACATCTCTTTCTTTGGGTCTAGCACCCCTACTTTGAGTATCTTGGGATGCTAGTGGTATGGTTCTCTCCTGTATCTTGGATCTGGGTGAAAGATGGTGATCTGAGTAAATCCTCTGATCTTCATCACTGTCCCTATATCTCCTTGGTGAGGATGGGTTAATAGACTGAGAATATCGTATATCTGCTCTTTCTCTATAATTTAAATGATGGGGATTCTTCTGTGGGGAGACATGAGTTTTTCTAAAGGAAATAGTCCTACGTCTCATGGAAGTTGACTGGTTTCTGTTAAATGATCTATCTCTAGCTAGTACATATGTTCTCCCTCTTGATTCTACCTGTTCTTCCCTATTTTTTAATTTAATTTATACGTTCTCACTATCCCTCTCCTGTAGTCTTCCTGATCCCGTCTGAATTTTTTGCATTTAGTATCTAGTAGTGGCTGTTCAAATCTATCTACTTTTTCAGAATTCTTCTGTCAATCTGAAATGAGGTTCTGATTTTTCACTTCTGCCATCATTTCCTGTGTCCCATCTAGAGAAGTAGGTCTGTCTTCTATTAGCTCTTTCATCAAATTTGGCAAAGCAACTCATATCACAGCAGCCCAAGGGTTGACTATGTGAATATGTGGAAGAGAGGAATTACCCAAGATTCTCGGGCACTTAGATGTGGGGTGCTATGTCAAGCAGCAACCGTAAAAAACGGGAAGTCACTCCCACAATATATAAACAAAAAGAAAGATTGGTTGCGCTAAAATATTACATATAACAACAGTATTGTCAAATATTTAAATTTAATATTAAAAGTGAATATATTAATATAAACCATTAATGGTAAGTTCCAGTAACGAACATTAAAAAGATATGCATAATACAATGGAAGTCGGACTCTCTGTTTGTCCTATATGATCCCAAGAAAATTGGATGTCCTGCTTCTAAGCAGACGATCTCTCGCTGGATTAGGTTCACTATCCAGCACGCTTATTCTACGGCAGGACTGCCATGTCCAAAATCTGTTAAGGCCCACTCTACTCGTAAGGTGGGGTCTTCCTGGGGGCTGCCCGGGGTGTCTCGGCGGTGCAACTTTGCTGAGCTGCAACTTGGCCTGGGTCGAACACGTTTGCAAAGTTCTACAAGCTCGATCCCTTGGCCTCTGATGATCTGAAGTTCAGTCAATCAGTTCTGCAGGAGCCTCCGTGCCTTCCCTCCCATTCTGGGAGCTTTGGTACATCTCCATGGTACTAATGTGGACCCCAGCATCGTCTAGGACGTAAGAGAAAATAGGATTTTGGTACCTACCGGTAAATCCTTTTCTCGTAGTCCGTAGAGGATGCTGGGCGCCCGCCCAGCGCTTTGTTTTCCTGCTGTTGTTATTTGGTTCAGTACAACTTCGTTTTAGTTGAGAACTGCATTGTTACTTGGTAAGTAATGTTTCAGCTGTTGCTGAGTAGTTCAAGCTAGTTGTCTTGACGTGCCTTGTATGTGTGAGCTGGTATGAATCTCACCACTATCTGTGTATAATCCTTCTCTCGAAGTACGTCGTCTCCTCGGGCACAGTTTCTAGACTGTCTGGTAGGAGGGGCATAGAGGGAGGAGCCAGCCCACACTCTCAAACTCTTAAAGTGCCAATGGCTCCTGGTGGACCTGTCTATACCCCATGGTACTAATGTGGACCCCAGCATCCTCTATGGACTATGAGAAAAGGATTAAACGGTAGGTACCAAAATCCTATTTATTCACATCTTCCATGGCTGTATGGAATTCGTCCAGACCAGAAACAAATCATCTATGTATCTTGCGAGGTAAAGGATATGGGGTTGCATAGATGGATTCAGCAAGAACAGTTCTTTATCTAGATCAAACATAAATATGTTTGCAAGTGATGGTCCCATGCAAGATCCCATCACACATCCCCTGAGCTGGATATACCAGTAACCGTCAAAACAAAAAAATAGTTTCTTGTTAAAGTTAATAACAGTAATTGACAGAAAAAGGTTATGTCTGGCCCATCATATGAAGTATTGGATGTAAGGAATCTGCATACTGCCTCTACAGTGAGGGATGTTGGTGTACAATGATATTACATCTAGAGTACATGGATAAGCCCCTGGAGGGAGCAGTGATAAAATAGCCAACTTCTTCAATAATGCGGTAGAATTCACCACTTAACTGGCATGGTCAGATTTCATGCAACTGCGTCGTCCCACCCTGTCCCCCCGTTTTTGACGAGGAGATCCGTTCTGCAGATTTGCATAATATAACTTTATTAAATAAAATAAATTTATAAAAACAATGTTGTTAACGCTTTTGAAGGGAAAAAAATCATCAGTTAAGTGCTTAAATCAGTTGGTTGTATTTGAATTAGATTCTGTAAAAAGTTGTCAAGATATTTTGAAATCAAGTAGAATAATGAGTCCCGTGCGCTTATGATTGGACGCCTGGGGGTTCTATTGGAGTTTTGATCAACTTGGGTATAGAATATAATACTGGTGTGACTGGGTATGCAGTAGTGAGTGCTTTCACCGTGTTCACAGACATCAAATTACAAGCTGCTGCATCAGTTAATAACTCGTCCACTTCCTTTTTAAATGTCTGAGTTGGATCATTAGGAAGCTTCCTATATACCAAGGCATCATTAAGTTGCTGTAGTAACTCTCTCCTATAATATTCCAAGTCCAAAATGACCACGCTCCCACCCTTGTCGGCAGTGCGGATCACGATGTCGGAATCCCACCGGCCGGGAATCTGGAGGTCAGTATTTCGACACTGGGATCCCAGCCATCAGAGTGCTAGTAGTGGGGTGAGTTCTAGAAATCCCCTTGCGGGCGCGCTGTGGGCACGGTGGCTTGCTGCGCTCACCATAGGTTCTATTTCCACTCTATGGGTGTCTTGGACAGTGACCGGGAGGAGTGGGCAGAGCTGGGGCTGCACATGATGCGGATGAGAAGGCAGATAACTGACTCAGCTGCTTTATATATACTGCGCACCAAAGGAGGGGCATGGTTCTGTGCTCGCCCCTCCCACACCCTGGACAGGCCATGGCCAAATCCCTCCAGCCAGCTGCTGGTTGCTACTGGTGTACTCTTCCCTCCAGATTGGCTGGAAGCTGTGCGGGTACTGGTGTATAATATAGTACAGTATCATTATAGCCTGCCCATTACAGATATATATATATTTATAAAAGGTTAACGACACACACACACACACACACACACACACACACACACACACACACGACTCCCAGCAGCAGGACTTCCTTAAACTTGGCAGCTCCTGTGTGAGTAGCACGAGCCCTCTTTATATAATACGGCCCTGGTGTCCAACATTTTGATGGGCTTTTAACTGGTGTATGTGTGTATGTATATATATATAAGTGTATGTATGTATATATATATATATATATATATATAGAGAGAAAAAGGGATAATCGGCACTCCTTTTAAGTATATAACTGCAACTTGCTCCGGTGCCCTGCTTGCAGATAGCAATGATAGGAAAACAATGGTAGCCGGCACTCGACGAGACTGAAATAATCACTTGACACAGCAGCTGCTTTAGTCAACGTTTCAGGATTTACTCCTTTTATCAAGACCAACAGCAAAACTGAAAATACAAAACTTAAATAGCTTACCTTACACCACGTGAAGATCGTTCACCTCCGCTCTCCGGGACATGCAGTGACGTCATCGGTGCGCGCCGGCGCCGGCGTCCTGCGTCCACAAGGGGAGGTGTAAGTGTGTGTTGTACCCATCACCATAGAAACACAGCTGTGGATTAAACGCATGTAGACAGTAAATACAATAAAGTATAAAGCGGGTAACAGGAGTCACAACTAAAACGATATGGTCACTGATGAGTAACCTGGTCAATAATTGTCAGTGTAAATAACAATCGGATCAAGTATATACAGAAGAGAAAAACGTCAGGTGGCCATAGGCATATGATTTGTTGCCACGGTGTGGCACTGTCAGGCAGCACATGCCAAAAAGGTAAAAAGGTAAAAGGTAAGTAGACTGCCAAATAAGACAGCACTGGTCAGTGGGACAGTAAGTCTCACTTAAAGTGACAGTGCCCCACAAAAATGCAACAAATCTAAACCTCATGAATCACAGAAAGCATGTAAACGACAGAATATCATTAAGCCCTAGTGGTTTAACTGTTTGTAACATGTAAATCCAATGTGCTTCTTTCTGCAATAAAATTTTACCCCGATCACCACCTCTTTTGGATTCTGGTACCCCATCAATGATTTTATAGCGAATTGATGCTAAATTATGATGGTGTTCCTTGAAATGGCGAGCGACCGGCTGGTCGGAGCCTTTTCCCTCCAAGGCAGCTCTGATACTAGAGCGATGGAGGGCAATCCTTTCTTTAAATTGGCGTATCGTTTTACCAATGTAGAGGAGTCCGCAGGGGCATTTAATATAGTAGATGACATAACGGCTGGAACACGTATAGGGAGCTTTGATCAGGTATTTTTTGCCTGATCTAGGATGATGGAAGAACTGTCCTATTTCAAGACAACTGCAAGTGGTGCAGCCCAAGCATCTATAGTTGCCCGGTTTACGTGTTAGAAAATGTGTAGTTGTAGATTTCTGGAAATTAGAAATGTCATTGTGAACAATAATGTCCTTGATATTCTTGCTCCTGCGGAATGCTGGAAGAATGGACGTCTCTTTAAAAGATGGCAGGGTTCTGTCCTTGGATACAATTGGCCATACCCGTTTTGCGGAGTTGACCATCTGGGCACTATTGGTACTAAAGTCCTGTGGCCAGACCACTCGGTCCCTGGGGTCCCTGCAAATTTTCTTGTTTAATAGGTCCACACGATTTTTAGACAGGACCTTTTCTTTCGCTTTTTTGAGAAGTTTCAAATTATACCCCCTCGCACGGAACTTGCGTATCATAGTATCAATCTGTGAGCTTGCATCCGTACTGTCGCTGCAGATGCGGAAAATCCTGAGAAATTGGGAATACGGTAAACCCCACTTCATTGCTGGGGGGTGATGACTGTTGGCGTGTAGGGTAGTGTTCCTATCAGTATCTTTGACATAAAGTGTCGTATGTAGACAGTGATTCCGGTCCTGTATAACTGTTACATCAAGGTAATGGATAGTGTCAAAACTTGAGGAAAACGTGAATTTGATAGATGTATCAAGCAAGTTCACTTGGTGCATAGCACTAGTGAATTCCTCTGCTGTACCCGACCACAGGATGAAAATATCATCGATGTAGCGAAGGTAAGATTTGATCTTATTTGACATCATAGGGTTAGTCAGGAAAAGGTCTTTTTCTACCTCACACATGAAAAGGTTGGCCAGGCTTGGAGCTACACAAGAACCCATTGCACACCCGGACTGTTGTTGGTACAGTTTACCATCAAAAATGAAGTAATTACGTTTCAAAGTGAGCCCCAACAGTTGGATAAAAAAATTGACATCCGGCCCAATGTAACTCTGGTTGCCAGTAATACAGCGCCTGATAGCCTCAACTCCCCGATGATGGGGAATGTTGGTGTACAGGCTAACGACGTCTACTGTGCACATGAGATATTTATCAGGCAATGGAGTAAGGGCCCGAATATGTGTCAAAAAAGCGGTGGTGTCTTTAAGACACGACGTTTGCTCACTCACTATTGGTTGGAGAAACATATCCAAATACTTGGATATAGTATAGTATAACGAGTCACGTGCCGCGATGATCGGGCGGCCGGGGGGGCATGTGGGGTTCTTGTGTAGCTTTGGAATCGTGTAAAGCACCGGAGTAACCGGCCAATCTTGGGTCAGCGCAATGTGTGTTTTAGAATCTATCACATTGCTATCGGCTGCTTCCTTCAGTATTGCATCTATTTCAGCCTTATATTTAACAGTCGGATCCTCAAGCAGCAGATGATACGTACGCGTGTCCGCAAGTTGAGTGTAGATCTCAGATTTATAGGCCCTGAGATCTTGTACTACGATCCCACCACCCTTATCCGCCGGGCGGATGACTACATCAGTGTATGTACCTAAAGATATTAAATGCCCCTGCGGACTCCTCTACATTGGTAAAACGATACGCCAATTTAAAGAAAGGATTGCCCTCCATCGCTCTAGTATCAGAGCTGCCTTGGAGGGAAAAGGCTCCGACCAGCCGGTCGCTCGCCATTTCAAGGAACACCATCATAATTTAGCATCAATTCGCTATAAAATCATTGATGGGGTACCAGAATCCAAAAGAGGTGGTGATCGGGGTAAAATTTTATTGCAGAAAGAAGCACATTGGATTTACATGTTACAAACAGTTAAACCACTAGGGCTTAATGATATTCTGTCGTTTACATGCTTTCTGTGATTCATGAGGTTTAGATTTGTTGCATTTTTGTGGGGCACTGTCACTTTAA
Organism: Pseudophryne corroboree; assembly: GCF_028390025.1. Classification (NCBI taxonomy): domain Eukaryota; kingdom Metazoa; phylum Chordata; class Amphibia; order Anura; family Myobatrachidae; genus Pseudophryne; species Pseudophryne corroboree. Next base: position 371,106,913 of record NC_086447.1, on the reverse strand, counting down.
GTGAGACTTACTGTCCCACTGACCAGTGCTGTCTTATTTGGCAGTCTACTTACCTTTTACCTTTTTACCTTTTTGGCATGTGCTGCCTGACAGTGCCACACCGTGGCAACAAATCATATGCCTATGGCCACCTGCCGTTTTTCTCTTCTGTATATACTTGATCCGATTGTTATTTACACTGACAATTATTGACCAGGTTACTCATCAGTGACCATATCGTTTTAGTTGTGACTCCTGTTACCCGCTTTATACTTTATTGTATTTACTGTCTACATGCGTTTAATCCACAGCTGTGTTTCTATGGTGATGGGTACAACACACACTTACACCTCCCCTTGTGGACGCAGGACGCCGGCGCCGGCGCGCACCGATGACGTCACTGCATGTCCCGGAGAGCGGAGGTGAACGATCTTCACGTGGTGTTAGGTAAGCTATTTAAGTTTTGTATTTTCAGTTTTGCTGTTGGTCTTGATAAAAGGAGTAAATCCTGAAACGTTGACTAAAGCAGCTGCTGTGTCAAGTGATTATTTCAGTCTCGTCGAGTGCCGGCTACCATTGTTTTCCTATCATTGCTATCTGCAAGCAGGGCACCGGAGCAAGTTGCAGTTATATACTTAAAAGGAGTGCCGATTATCCCTTTTTCTCTACATTTACCATACAAGCGGATTGCATCCTAGTATGAGTTATTAGGGCACCCTTTGCCTTTTTTCATTAATTGTGGTGACCTTCACTGGTTTTATCCTGCGGGTAAAGCTGTTGGATTATGTCAAGCACGGATGTAGTGCCTGGATTCCACAATGTTATTTTACCTGTCGGAGAGGCATTGAGCCTGACCGATTCAGAGGCAGACACCATTCTGTTTTCGGACAAATTCCAGGACTCTTGCGGGGGAGACACAGCAGAACAAGTCTTTCTTCAATTGGACAAACTTAAGAAACGTGAAATAGACTTTTATTTTCATGGTGTGACTTTATCAGATTATTACCGTGATAAAAAAATCCCACGAGGTTTCCGGATTCGCAACACCCCCACGATTGGCCGCCACAATCCTGAATTTTGCAGACGGTGGGCGGCTGTATTGAACAAGTGTTCGTACGATCTTATCCTCTTGGTAATAGAGGAATCCCGTCGGGAATTAAATTGTGCCAAAGAAAAAATCGCCGCATTCGAACTGAAACACGACGATTTGATTCACGTGGAAACATCACGAACATTGGTCGATAAACTCACGGCAGACCTGTCCAAATACAGGACGGACCTCATAGAATTTAAAAAAGCCAAACGGAACACGGTTGATAGAGACTATCAGGAAAATTTGGTGTACAGCTGGGCATATAATCGCAGTACCAGCGGCTCACAACAAAAACCAAGATTTAGACGGCATAAAAAGTTCAACCGAGACACAGAGAACTCAAGCGCAATTTCATCCAGTGAAGCGGAATGTGCAGGCGCCCAACCGTCAAAAAACTTCTCAAAACCACCGGCGGGTGTCACTACCAGGGGCCAACGAAACTCCAAAAAAGGAGGTACACCCGGCGTGGTGGACAGTGGGCGCGCCAAATCCAAAAGGACGGCGAGCAAGAAAACTTAGTCTTCAACCTGTCATCCAGGAGCCTCACTCAGGATGAAGTTGCAGTTTTGAATAAGGGTCTTTCATATGTCCCGACACATAAACCTGATCCTTTCCGCAATAAAATTGACCTCTACAAGTTTGGACGCAGATTACGTCTGAAAGAACACTTCTCGGACAGTATACAACAGACCTCTGATGTTCCTGCAATTTTTAAACCCTCTACCTTCGATCCAGTCTCCCACAACCCTAATATCAAGTGCTTCATCAGTTATATGAATAATATATACGAGGAAAATCAGTTCACTGACCTCAAGCACGGCGTGAACCTTTCCGCTGCAGAACAAAGAGCATTAAAATCTTTAGGTACATACACTGATGTAGTCATCCGCCCGGCGGATAAGGGTGGTGGGATCGTAGTACAAGATCTCAGGGCCTATAAATCTGAGATCTACACTCAACTTGCGGACACGCGTACGTATCATCTGCTGCTTGAGGATCCGACTGTTAAATATAAGGCTGAAATAGATGCAATACTGAAGGAAGCAGCCGATAGCAATGTGATAGATTCTAAAACACACATTGCGCTGACCCAAGATTGGCCGGTTACTCCGGTGCTTTACACGATTCCAAAGCTACACAAGAACCCCACATGCCCCCCCGGCCGCCCGATCATCGCGGCACGTGACTCGTTATACTATACTATATCCAAGTATTTGGATATGTTTCTCCAACCAATAGTGAGTGAGCAAACGTCGTGTCTTAAAGACACCACCGCTTTTTTGACACATATTCGGGCCCTTACTCCATTGCCTGATAAATATCTCATGTGCACAGTAGACGTCGTTAGCCTGTACACCAACATTCCCCATCATCGGGGAGTTGAGGCTATCAGGCGAGGTATTACTGGCAACCAGAGTTACATTGGGCCGGATGTCAATTTTTTTATCCAACTGTTGGGGCTCACTTTGAAACGTAATTACTTCATTTTTGATGGTAAACTGTACCAACAACAGTCCGGGTGTGCAATGGGTTCTTGTGTAGCTCCAAGCCTGGCCAACCTTTTCATGTGTGAGGTAGAAAAAGACCTTTTCCTGACTAACCCTATGATGTCAAATAAGATCAAATCTTACCTTCGCTACATCGATGATATTTTCATCCTGTGGTCGGGTACAGCAGAGGAATTCACTAGTGCTATGCACCAAGTGAACTTGCTTGATACATCTATCAAATTCACGTTTTCCTCAAGTTTTGACACTATCCATTACCTTGATGTAACAGTTATACAGGACCGGAATCACTGTCTACATACGACACTTTATGTCAAAGATACTGATAGGAACACTACCCTACACGCCAACAGTCATCACCCCCCAGCAATGAAGTGGGGTTTACCGTATTCCCAATTTCTCAGGATTTTCCGCATCTGCAGCGACAGTACGGATGCAAGCTCACAGATTGATACTATGATACGCAAGTTCCGTGCGAGGGGGTATAATTTGAAACTTCTCAAAAAAGCGAAAGAAAAGGTCCTGTCTAAAAATCGTGTGGACCTATTAAACAAGAAAATTTGCAGGGACCCCAGGGACCGAGTGGTCTGGCCACAGGACTTTAGTACCAATAGTGCCCAGATGGTCAACTCCGCAAAACGGGTATGGCCAATTGTATCCAAGGACAGAACCCTGCCATCTTTTAAAGAGACGTCCATTCTTCCAGCATTCCGCAGGAGCAAGAATATCAAGGACATTATTGTTCACAATGACATTTCTAATTTCCAGAAATCTACAACTACACATTTTCTAACACGTAAACCGGGCAACTATAGATGCTTGGGCTGCACCACTTGCAGTTGTCTTGAAATAGGACAGTTCTTCCATCATCCTAGATCAGGCAAAAAATACCTGATCAAAGCTCCCTATACGTGTTCCAGCCGTTATGTCATCTACTATATTAAATGCCCCTGCGGACTCCTCTACATTGGTAAAACGATACGCCAATTTAAAGAAAGGATTGCCCTCCATCGCTCTAGTATCAGAGCTGCCTTGGAGGGAAAAGGCTCCGACCAGCCGGTCGCTCGCCATTTCAAGGAACACCATCATAATTTAGCATCAATTCGCTATAAAATCATTGATGGGGTACCAGAATCCAAAAGAGGTGGTGATCGGGGTAAAATTTTATTGCAGAAAGAAGCACATTGGATTTACATGTTACAAACAGTTAAACCACTAGGGCTTAATGATATTCTGTCGTTTACATGCTTTCTGTGATTCATGAGGTTTAGATTTGTTGCATTTTTGTGGGGCACTGTCACTTTAAGTGAGACTTACTGTCCCACTGACCAGTGCTGTCTTATTTGGCAGTCTACTTACCTTTTACCTTTTTACCTTTTTGGCATGTGCTGCCTGACAGTGCCACACCGTGGCAACAAATCATATGCCTATGGCCACCTGCCGTTTTTCTCTTCTGTATATACTTGATCCGATTGTTATTTACACTGACAATTATTGACCAGGTTACTCATCAGTGACCATATCGTTTTAGTTGTGACTCCTGTTACCCGCTTTATACTTTATTGTATTTACTGTCTACATGCGTTTAATCCACAGCTGTGTTTCTATGGTGATGGGTACAACACACACTTACACCTCCCCTTGTGGACGCAGGACGCCGGCGCCGGCGCGCACCGATGACGTCACTGCATGTCCCGGAGAGCGGAGGTGAACGATCTTCACGTGGTGTTAGGTAAGCTATTTAAGTTTTGTATTTTCAGTTTTGCTGTTGGTCTTGATAAAAGGAGTAAATCCTGAAACGTTGACTAAAGCAGCTGCTGTGTCAAGTGATTACTTCAGTCTCGTCGAGTGCCGGCTACCATTGTTTTCCTATATATATATATATATATATATTCCACAAGAGGTCCGGCTCTCCCCTAATCTAAATGCATAGGTTGGGTGCCCACGCAAGTAGCAGCATACATACAAGTCCTGTGGGCGCAGCACTCCTGACACTTGAAAAAATGGTGTTGTTCACAAATGAATCAAATTATCAGAAACTTTTCGGTTTTATTAGCCGTTTTCAAGCAGCATAATCATTCCAACAAACATATTCTAAAGTGTGCAGGCAAAGGTTTTTAAAGGCTTGCTGATGTTTTAATTCATTTGCGAACAAGACCGCTGAGTGCCGTGTATTGGAGTGACTATATATATATATATATATATATATTTATTTATCATCTTTTTCTCTCAATAAGCCAGCGGCTTGTACTAGTTAAATACAACCAGATCCAAAGTAGTGCAGCACTCCAAGTATAAGAAAAAAAAACAACCCACAACGGTCTAATAGCATAAATGTACTCTTTGCTATCCTCGCACAAGGAGATATTACAGAGTGTGGGAGCAGGTGCCAAGCCAGGGACATAGTAGCGGGTGCCCAGCAAATGCCTGATAATGTGCAGGCCGGGCAATGTTTGGTCTGTGTTACATGGGGTGATTGCCCTGTTCACACACACCCCTCCACCCCCCCCAACCCAATCCACTAGTGATTGGTTATATGCATAAACATTTAGTGATTTGGAAAAGTGGAGATGTTTACCATAGCAACCTATGATTCTAGGTATCATTTATCTGTCGATTTTTAAACATGTTTAATATTAGTGATTCCCCGACCCAGTCATTGCAGGTCAGGACATTGTCACAATTTATTGCTGATATATGGGGCCCATAATTCTGGTTAACCTGAAAGAAAGATATGTTTCTGCTGTGGGGTACACTAGGCTCCACAAGGATTAAGATCGGGGTGTAGAGTAGGATCTTGATCCGAGGCACCAACAGGCTCAAAGCTTTGACCTTCTTCCCAAGATGCATAGCACTGCCTCCTATATCACCCCGCCTCCGTGCACAGGAGCTTAGTTTTGTAGTTGGTGCCATGTAGTAAGCAGGCACATAACAGGGGGGCTACTCCAGCTGCCCTGAGAGAAGCTTTTAAAGAATATTGAAGACTTCAAGGGCTGCAGCAGAGACACTGACTGTGTTAGATGTCAGTCAAATATCTCCTGCTGCAGCTCCATCACCTCCCCCAGCGGCGCTGTACACTCCCGTACCCTGGTTGCTGGGAACCTACAGCGGAGGCTCCGGTTTTCTTCCAAGTTAGTCACACACACAACCGCTGCTCTCCCGGATCGCGTGGCTGCACTAAGGGAGGAGGTAAGGTGTCCCCTCGATGGGACCCGCTGTAAATCACGATACCAGGCGGGCCGCGCGCGCTGGCATGGACACTGTGGTAGTACAGGGACCCCACTAGACCACCAGGGCATGGGCACAGGTCGGTTTTCTCTCATAAAACAGTTTTATTAAGCCCCCAGTACCCGGTGGTGAAGTCCAGCAGGGGGATAAGGCTTTGACCTGTAGCCCCTCCCCCAGCCCCAGGGCGCCATTTAGAGTAAATGTTCCTGCCCTGGAGCTGCATATATCTCGCTCCCTCACTCCCTGTCAGCGTTTGGGTGCCATTATAGCAAGCAGAGCTGATCCTGGGACTGTTTGGGCAAATCCTCCTCTGTAAAGCCGCCTGCCTGTCAGCGCTGTGCATTTTACAGGACACTTAAGTATTCTACATGTCTGCTGACAGTGTTAGTTAAGAAAAAGTGCATTTAGTCAGGGTTATTTAGTACAAGTACCCTGTGATATACATCCAGTCTTTACTGTGCATTGTTATATCTATTGAGTGTATAGCTATACATAGTACTTCTCTGTATTGCTAGTCCAGTGCAGTTTTATTGCATGTCATAATTTCTGCATTGTACAAACTGTGACTCTGTGTGTGTGCATATAGCTGCTGTGTGACCTCCATTTCATGTATTTCACTCAGATTGCTATCCCTATAGTCTATAACCTGAGGGGGCTAAGTGTGTCAGGTTTATCATAATATAGGCAGTTCACAGGATAAACTCAGTGTGTATTTTTCTCTGTGATTTTTAGTCATCATATACCTCTTGAATTCCCTGTTTGTGCTGATACACTGCACAGGGGGTTCTTGTCAGGTATTGTGCTGCTGATATTGTACTATGTTGCCTTGCATTGAGCTTTTGATTATGTCAGCTACAAAGGGCAACGGAGCTGGGGCTGATCCCACATTGCATGGTTTTGACGCTGCAGACACATTTGAGGATAACATAGCGGTTCAGGTTCTGGGGGTTCCTTACCCCCCCAGTGGGACTGTAGCAACAGGGGTGCAAAATGACCCACCTTGGCCTACCTTCTCCATGCTATTGAATACGCTGGTAACTAGATTAACGCCCCCCTATGGGACGTTCTGTGCCGGTACGACCGCGTATGGTCCCCGCGGTTAACCCGCCATGGGCAGATCAACTGTCCAATCAGTTACAGCAATTGAACCAACCACTGACTGCTCAAAAGTCTAACCCTCGCCCGCCCAAGACCAAAGGGTCCTCTAAGCGGGCAATTACTTCCTCACAATCCACCAACATCCCAGACACCTCGTCTGATGAGGATGGCGTTTATACGGACCCCACAGATTCTGATCCTGATGCTTCTGATGGGGAAGTTGTTTCGCAGGTGGATGTTCCTGACTTGTTAGAGGCTATCAGGCTCATTCTTCAGGTTGATGATGAATCGGAGCCTGACACTGCCCCTAAGAAACCGGACAGGTTTAAACGTCAGAAGGGGGTTAAACAAGTTTTACCTCACTCTGAACATTTAGTTGACATACGTCAGGAGTCCTGGGAAAATCAGGGAAAGAAGTTCACGCCTCACAAGAAGATGCTGGCTCGCTACCCCCTCGCAGCGGAGCTTAGTAAAAATTGGGAAACACCCCCACCAGTGGCACGGCTGGTAGTATCCTCAGCTCTGCCTGTAACTACCGTCACGTCCTTGAGAGAGCAGACGGACAAGCGTGTGGAGGGTTGTTTGAAGGCAATCTACACCCTAAACGGTGCGGTGCATAGGCCCACTATTGCAGCGACATGGGCTGCAGAAGCTGTGGAAGCATGGGCTCAGGAGCTGGAGGCGGAGTTGCCTTCCAATGCTTCTGATCATGCCTGACAATGCCTATCATATATTGTTACAGCGTCCCATTACATTAAAGAGGCCGCTTCTGATGCCGGTATTCTGGCAGCCAAGGCTTCTACTACCAGGGCCGTCTTTTCGTATGGGCTCTTGCCCAAGGGCCCCAGGAGTATAAGGGCCCTAGGCTGATAGCTGAGGGTCTCCTCTATCCAGGGGTACCAGATTTTTGAAAATCGGCCCTGGAGAACCAGAGATATCCGACTTGAAAGCAGTGGTCCCCATCCAAGCCTGTTAATTGCTCTTCCCAGCTAGATATCTCGAGTTCTATCTGACTTAGAGTTTTTCAGAGGATATAATCCAAAAGCTGTGACTCTCCGCTTTTGGTGGATACTGGCAGCTTCTTTCTACTATGCCCAGAACCAGAGATATCAGCCTTCAAGCAGCTGGTCCCTGTTCCAGCTCCACACGCCTAATATGCAGTTTTAGATTTTCGTTGGTGAATTGCTCTGGCTCCTGAACTCTGACCCCCAAGTCCCCAGTACCTCCTGAAAGGTGGGACGCTCTAATATTTTTATCCCATTCAAAGCTAAGAAATATATTTTCAGGAACTAGAGAAATGTGCAGTCAAGCAAGTTGTCCTCCCACCGGAAAATTGTAAATATTAAGCCCACTCCACTATCCACCCCTCCCTTATGTATTAAACACCCCCTACCACCCTGGAAGTCATGTCCCAGGGCTTCTTCATTCAGCCCAATGCCCTCTTCTACAGTTTAGCCCCATCTTTGCAGTAAAGGAGTAATTAGCAGAAATTACTGCTCCAGGTCCTACATGCTGAGCGGAAGATAGAACACCCCCTACCTCCCGCGAGACATCAAAGCTGCCGCTAATAGCACCCCCCACTCCTACCGCTGGAGGATGGGTAGGGGGCCCAGTGCATTGCTGTGCCCAGGGGCCTTCACTGCTGTTAAGACGGCCCTGTCTACTACGTCCATTAGGCTCGCCAAATTCTCTGGTTACGGTCCTGTTCTGTGGACATTGGCTCTAAGAAAACCCTGGAGATACTGCCCTTCAAAGGAGACATTCTTTTCGGAGAATGCTGAAAAAGAGAAAGATTACCCTAAGGTAATTCTCTCCAGGCGCTGATTGGGGAGGTTCAACACAGCAGCTAGATGAAGAGGTTGGTCAGACCTCACACAATAATACAAACAAATAAATAATCAGCGCTAACTGGTCATAAACGAGATGAGTAGGTCAGTAATTATACACATTTATTAATAATAAAATTCAATAAAACATCCATATGGAATCAATAAAATAAGTGAAAAAAAACCCTTAAAAAAGGGGAAGTATGGAATGTTACTCCCGATCACATTTATCTCAAAATGGAGGAAATAATAGGACCTGTTCCTATAATATAGTCCCCTTCTAGGTTTGTGCGGACCAAATGTATAGTCTGAACTAGGCAATAGTTACCACAAGTATGTCCAAGGGTTATTAAGCGGCTCAGCACTCCGCAAGATTGCAGTTCCTTGGTGAGGTGGAAGCAAAGCAATGTCCTCAGTTCAGATGGTATACCTCCAGCACAAGTCCATGAAAATCAGTAGTGGGGTCTTGGTTCAGGTCCTCAGGTCTCCAGATGGTACAAGTCTAAAAAGTGATCCAAGGGAGCAGCTTACACCAGTCTTTTCGGAGAAGACCTCAACAAGATAGTGGCTGACTTAGCGTCTGCTAAAACAGCATGTCTTCCTAGTACTGCTCCTTCGATGTCGAAGGCTAAGAGTACTTCCTTTCGCTCCTTTCATCCTTCAGAGAAAGCAAAAGGTCAGGCGTACCCAAAACAGGTTCGCACTTCCAAACCCAATAAGCCCAAACCCAAACGTCAGCCTGCTTCCAAAACTGACAAGCCTGCTGCATGACGGGGCGGGACTCCCTCTGGGGGATCCCTGGGTGGGGGGCCGACTTCTAGGGTTTACCCAGGAATGGTTGAAGACCACTTCCGATGCCTGGGTATGGGGAAGTCGACACTCAAGGTTACGACGTATCCTTCAAGAATCGCCCTTCTTATCGATTTTGCCTGACAGACGTTCCTTCGGATCAGGTGAAGGCAATCACTCGTCATTCGGTGGTACAGTACCTCCTGGACACAGGAGTGGTAGTACAAGTGCCTCTGGCTCAGAAAGGCAAGTGGTACTAGTCACTGCTGTTCCTAGTCCCGAAACCGAATGGGTTTTCCTGGCCCATTCTCAACCTCAAGTCCTTCAATAAATTTGTGAAGGTCTCCATGTTTCGTATGGAAACTCTTCGCTCTATTGTTATGGCCTTGGAGTCTGGGGACTATATGGTCTCACTGGACATACAGGATGCTTACCTGCATATTCCTATTGCAGTGTCGCATCAGCAGTACCTGAGGTTTGCAGTTTGCAACCTCCATTTCTAATTTTGGGCATTACCTTTTGGTTTGACCACGGCTCCGCGAGTCTTCACCAAGGTCATGTCGGTAATGACGGCTGTACTCCGCCATCAAGGGGTCAGGACCCTACCGTACTTAGATGACTTGTTGATCCTGGCAAATTCCCCAGAGATTCTCCTACGCCCTCTGGATCTGACTATCCAGTTTCTGCAAGCCCACGGGTGGCTCATCAACTGGGAGAAATCCTCCCTGGCCCCTGCTCAGAGCATGGTGCACCTGGGGGCGTTGTTGGACACTCACAACTAGTGGTTGTTCTTGTCTCAGGAGAAAGTCCTGAAGCTTCAGGACAGGATTCAATGCTTCCTATTTCGTCCGCAATTGTCGATACATTCGGCAATGCAAGTGCTAGGTCTCATGGTGTCGGCTTTCGACATGGTGGAGTACGCTCAATTTCATTCTCGCCCTCTCCAGAGGCTAATTCTTGCCAAGTGGGATGGCCTGCCTCACTGGATCAGGTCTCAAATGATCTCATTGTCTCCGGAGGTCCGTCTGTCACTGAGCTGGTGGCTTCAGGACCAATGATTGAGCAGGGGTTGTCCCTTCTGGATCTCCAACTGGGTCATTCTGACGACGGACGCCAATCTGAGGGGTTGGGGCGCGGTGTTGGACCAACACTCCCTTCAGGGTCGGTGGACCAAGGAGGAGTCTCTACTCCCGATAAACATTCTGGAATTGCGGGCGTTGTTCAACTCTTTGAACTAGGCCCAGCATTTAATACAGATCAGACCTGTTCAAGTACAGTCGAACAACGCCACCATGGTGGCGTACATCAATCGTCAAGGCGGCACTCAAAGCCGCATGGCAATGAGGGAAGTATCACGGATTCTTCAGTGGGCGGAACGCCATCTGCCAGCCATATCGTCAGCGTTCATTCCGGAGGTCCTAAACTGGGAAGCGGACTTTCTCAGTCATTAGGACGTACACACCAGAGAGTGGAGCCTCCATCCAGAAGTACTTCAACTCTTTGTGGACAAGTGGGGCCTTCCAGATGTGGACCTGATGGCATCTTGACAGAATCACAAGGTTGCGGTCTTCGGAGCAAGGACAAGGGATCTGCAAGCAGCGTTCGTGGACGCACTGGCAATTCCATGGAACTTTCTCTAACGTCCTAGTGGATGCTGGGGACTCCGAAAGGACCATGGAGAATAGCGGCTCCGCAGGAGACTGGGCACAAAGTAAAAGCTTTAGGACTAGCTGGTGTGCACTGGCTCCTCCCCCTATGACCCTCCTCCAAGCCTCAGTTAAGATTTTGTGCCCGAACGAGAAGGGTGCAATCTAGGTGGCTCTCCTGAGCTGCTTAGAGTAAAAGTTTAAATAGGTTTTTTATTTTCAGTGAGACCTGCTGGCAACAGGCTCACTGCATCGAGGGACTAAGGGGAGAAGAAGCGAACTCACCTGCGTGCAGAGTGGATTGGGCTTCTTAGGCTACTGGACATTAGCTCCAGAGGGACGATCACAGGCCCAGCCATGGATGGGTCCCGGAGCCGCGCCGCCGGCCCCCTTACAGATGCTGAAGCAAGAAGACTTTCCTGTCTTCATAAGGTAGCGCACAGCACTGCAGCTGTGCGCCATTGCTCTCAGCACACTTCACACTTCGGTCACTGAGGGTGCAGGGCGCTGGGGGGGGGGGCGCCCTGGGAAGCAATGAATTTACCTTATTTGGCAAAAAAATACATCACATATAGCTCCTGGGCTATATGGATGTATTTAACCCCTGCCAGTTTCCCAGAAAAAAGTGGGAGAAGAGCCCGCCGTGAAGGGGGCGGGGCCTATCTCCTCAGCACACAGCGCCATTTTTCCCACACAGCTCCGCTGGTAGGAAGGCTCCCAGAATCTCCCCTGCATCCTGCAACTACAGAAACAGGGTAAAAAAGAGAGGGGGGCACTTATTTGGCAAAATAACAGATATAAGCAGCTATAAGGGATAGACACTTATTGTAAGGTTGTCCCTATACATATATAGCGCTCTGGTGTGTGCTGGCAAACTCTCCCTCTGTCTCCCCAAGGGGCTAAGTGGGTCCTGTCCTCTATCAGAGCATTCCCTGTGTGTGTGCTGGGTGTCGGTACATGTGTGTCGACATGTATGAGGAGGAAAATGATGTGGAGGCGGAGCAATTGCCTATAATGGTGATGTCACCCCCTAGGGAGTCGACACCTGAATGGATGGCCGTAATTAAGGAATTACGTGACAGTGTCGGCACGTTACAGAAAACTGTTGACGACATGAGACAGCCGGCAGCTCAGTTAGTGCCTGTCCAGGCGTCTCAAACACCGTCAGGGGCTATTAAACGCCCGTTACCTCAGTGGGTCGACACGGACCCAGACACAGACACTGACTCCAGTGTCGACGGTGAAGAAACAAACGTATTTTCCAGTAGGGCCACACGTTACATGATCACGGCAATGAAGGAGGTTTTGCACATCTCTGATACTGCAAGTACCACAAAAAGGGGTATTATGTGGGGTGTAAAAAAACTACCCGTAGTTTTTCCTGAATCAGATGAATTGAATGAAGTGTGTGATGAGGCGTGGGTTACCCCCGACAAAAGACTGCTAATTTCTAAAAAATTATTGGCACTATATCCCTTCCCACCAGAGGTTAGGGCTCGTTGGGAAACACCCCCTAGGGTGGATAAGGCGCTCACACGCTTATCAAAACAAGTGGCGTTACCGTCTCCAGAAACGGCCGCCCTTAAGGAGCCAGCAGATAGGAGGCTGGAAAATATCCTTAAAAGTATATACACTCATACTGGTGTTATACTGCGACCAGCAATCGCCTCAGCCTGGATGTGCAGTGCTGGGGTGGCTTGGTCGGATTCCCTGACTGAAAATATTGATACCCTGGACAGGGACAATATATTATTGACTATAGAGCATTTAAAGGATGCATTCCTATATATGCGAGATGCACAGAGAGACATTTGCACTCTGGCATCAAGAGTAAGTGCGATGTCCATTTCTGCCAGAAGAGGATTATGGACGCGACAGTGGTCAGGGGATGCGGATTCCAAACGGCATATGGAAGTATTGCCGTATAAAGGGGAGGAGTTATTTGGGGGCGGTCTATCGGACCTGGTGGCCACGGCAACGGCTGGGAAATCCACCTTTTTACCCCAAGTCACCTCGCAGCAGAAAAAGATACCGTCTTTTCAGGCTCAGTCCTTTCGTCCCCATAAGGGCAAGCGGGCAAAAGGCCACTCATATCTGCCCCGGGGCAGAGGAAGGGGAAAAAGACTGCAACAGACAGCTTCTTCCCACGACCAGGAGCCCTCCCCCGCTTCTGCCAAGTCCTCAGCATGACGCTGGGGCCTTACAAGCGGACTCAGGCACGGTGGGGGCCCGTCTCAAGAATTTCAGCGCGCAGTGGGCTCACTCGCAAGTGGACCCCTGGATCCTGCAGGTAGTATCTCAGGGGTACAAATTGGAATTCGAGACGTCTCCCCCTCGCCGGTTCTTGAAGTCTGCTTTACCAACGTCTACCCCCGACAGGGAGGCGGTATTGGAAGACATTCACAAGCTGTATTCCCAGCAAGTGATAATCAAGGTACCCCTCCTACAACAGGGAAAGGGGTATTACTCCACGCTGTTTCTGGTACCGAAGCCGGACGGCTCGGTGAGACCCATTTTAAATCTGAAAGCCTTGAACACTTACATAAAAAGGTTCAAGTTCAAGATGGAGTCACTCAGAGCAGTGATAGCGAACCTGGAAGAAGGGGACTACATGGTGTCTCTGGACATCAAGGATGCTTACTTCCATGTCCCAATTTGCCCTTCTCACCAAGGGTACCTCAGGTTTGTGGTACAGAACTGTCACTATCAGTTTCAGACGCTGCCGTTTGGATTGTCCACGGCACCCCGGGTCTTTACCAAGGTAATGGCCGAAATGATGATTCTTCTTCGAAGAAAAGGCGTCTTAATTATCCCTTACTGGGACGATCTCCTGATAAGGGCACGGTCCAGAGAACAGTTAGAGGTCGGAGTAGCACTATCTCAAATAGTACTACGACAGCACGGATGGATTCTAAATATTCCAAAATCGCAGCTGATTCCGACGACACGTCTGCTGTTCCTAGGGATGATTCTGGACACAGTACAGAAAAAGGTGTTTCTCCCGGAAGAGAAAGCCAGGGAGTTATCCGACCTAGTCAGGAAACTCCTAAGACCAGGCCAGGTGTCAGTGCATCAGTGCACAAGGGTCCTGGGAAAGATGGTGGCTTCTTACGAAGCGATTCCATTCGGCAGATTCCACGCAAGAACTTTTCAGTTGGATCTGCTAGACAAATGGTCCGGATCGCATCTTCAAATGCATCAGCGGATAACCCTGTCTCCAAGGACAAGGGTGTCTCTCCTGTGGTGGTTACAGAGTGCTCATCTTCTAGAGGGCCGCAGATTCGGCATTCAGGATTGGGTCCTGGTGACCACGGATGCCAGCCTGAGAGGCTGGGGAGCAGTCACACAGTGAAAAAATTTCCAGGGCTTGTGGTCAAGCATGGAAACGTCACTTCACATAAATATCCTGGAACTAAGGGCCATTTACAATGCCCTAAGTCAGGCAAGGCCTCTGCTTCAGGGTCAGCCAGTATTGATCCAGTCGGACAACATCACGGCAGTCGCCGACGTAAACAGACAGGGCGGCACAAGAAGCAGGAGGGCAATGACGGAAGTGGCAAGGATTCTTCGCTGGGCGGAAAATCATGTGATAGCACTGTCAGCAGTGTTCATTCCGGGAGTGGACAACTGGGAAGCAGACTTCCTCAGCAGACACGATCTTCACCCGGGGGAGTGGGGACTTCACCCAGAAGTCTTCCACATGATTGTAAACCGTTGGGAAAAACCAAAGGTGGACATGATGGCGTCTCGCCTCAACAAAAAACTGGACAGATATTGCTCCAGGTCAAGGGACCCTCAGGCAATAGCTGTGGACGCTCTGGTAACACCGTGGGTGTACCGGTCAGTGTATGTGTTCCCTCCTCTTCCTCTCATACCAAAAGTACTGAGAATCATAAGAAGGAGAGGAGTAAAGACTATACCCGTGGCTCCGGATTGGCCAAGAAGGACTTGGTACCCGGAAATTCAAGAGATGCTCACGGAAGACCCGTGGCCTCTACCTCTAAGACAGGACCTGCTCCAGCAGGGACCATGTATGTTCCAAGACTTACCGCGGCTGCGTTTGACGGCATGGCGGTTGAACGCCGGATCCTGAAGGAAAAAGGCATTCCGGATGAAGTCATCCCTACCCTGATCAAAGCCAGGAAGGATGTAACCGTACAACATTATCACCGTATTTGGCGTAAATATGTTGCGTGGTGCGAGGCCAGGAAGGCCCCTACGGAGGAATTTCAACTGGGTCGATTCCTGCATTTCCTGCAAACAGGACTGTCTATGGGCCTCAAATTAGGGTCCTTTAAGGTTCAAATTTCGGCCCTGTCGATATTCTTCCAAAAAGAACTAGCTTCTGTTCCTGAAGTTCAGACGTTTGTCAAGGGAGTACTGCATATACAGCCTCCTTTTGTGCCTCCAGTGGCACCTTGGGATCTCAATGTAGTGTTGGGATTCCTAAAATCACATTTGTTTGAACCACTCACCACTCTGGACTTGAAATATCTCACATGGAAAGTGGTAATGCTGTTAGCCCTGGCTTCAGCCAGGCGTGTATCAGAATTGGCGGCTTTATCCTATAAAAGCCCTTACCTAATTTTTCATACGGACAGGGCAGAATTGAGGACTCGTCCTCAATTTCTCCCTAAGGTGGTTTCAGCATTTCACTTAAACCAACCTATTGTGGTGCCTGCGGCTACTAGGGACTTGGAGGATTCCAAGTTGCTGGACGTAGTCAGGGCCCTGAAAATATATGTTTCCAGGACGGCTGGAGTCAGAAAATCTGACTCGCTGTTTATCCTGTATGCACCCAACAAGCTGGGTGCTCCTGCTTCTAAGCAGACGATTGCTCGTTGGATTTGTAGTACAATTCAGCTTGCACATTCTGTGGCAGGCCTGCCACAGCCAAAATCTGTAAAAGCCCATTCCACACGGAAAGTGGGCTCATCTTGGGCGGCTGCCCGAGGGGTCTCGGCTTTACAACTTTGCCGAGCAGCTACTTGGTCAGGGGCAAACACGTTTGCTAAATTCTACTAATTTGATACCCTGGCTGAGGAGGACCTGGAGTTCTCTCATTCGGTGCTGCAGAGTCATCCGCACTCTCCCGCCCGTTTGGGAGCTTTGGTATAATCCCCATGGTCCTTTCGGAGTCCCCAGCATCCACTAGGACGTTAGAGAAAATAAGAATTTACTTACCGATAATTCTATTTCTCATAGTCCGTAGTGGATGCTGGGCGCCCATCCCAAGTGCGGATTGTCTGCATTACTTGTACATAGTTATTGTTACAAAAATCGGGTTATTGTTGTTGTGAGCCATCTTTTCAGAGGCTCCTTCTGTTATCATGCTGTTAACTGGGTTCAGATCACAAGTTGTACGGTGTGATTGGTGTGGCTGGTATGAGTCTTACCCGGGATTCAAAATCCTTCCTTATTGTGTACGCTCGTCCGGGCACAGTATCCTAACTGAGGCTTGGAGGAGGGTCATAGGGGGAGGAGCCAGTGCACACCAGCTAGTCCTAAAGCTTTTACTTTGTGCCCAGTCTCCTGCGGAGCCGCTATTCCCCATGGTCCTTTCGGAGTCCCCAGCATCCACTACGGACTATGAGAAATAGAATTATCGGTAAGTAAATTCTTATTTTCGGCTGCCATACATGTTCCCTCCAGTGTAACTCCTGCCCAAAGTAATATGGAAGTTCAAGCAAGAAGGAGGTTTCCTACTACTGATCGCTCCAGCGTGGCTCAGACGGCATTGGTTCTCAGACCTTCAGGGTCTCTTGATAGAGCGTCCCCTTCTACTTCCGCAGCGCCCAGATCTCCTCGTTCAGGGCCCCTGTGTATATCAGGATTTAGCCCGATTAGCTCTGACTGCGTGGCTCTTCCATCTTAAGGGCCAAGGGATTTTCTGAGGCGGTCATTCAAACCATGTTGAAAGCCCAGAAACCGGCTTCTGCTCGGATTTATCATAGGGTCTGGAATTCTTACTTTGCTTTGTGCGCATCTAACAATCATGACGCTTACAAGTTTAGTACAGCCAAACTTTTGGCCTTTCTACAACAAGGCCTGGCCTTAGGCCTTCGTCTGGCCTCCATCAAGGTTCATATTTCTGCTTTGTCAGTTTGGTTTCAGAGAAAAATTGCGGCCTTACCTGATGTGCATACGTTCACACAGGGTGTGTTGCAGATTTAACCTCTTTATGTCCCGCCGGTGGCTCCTTGGGACTTGTCTGTGGTTCTGGAGGCATTGCAAGGGTCTCCATTTGAGCCTCTTGAATCTGCAGACCTAAAGTGCCTTTCTCTTAAGGTATTGTTTCTGCTAGCTATTGCCTCTGCTAGACGGGTGTCGGATTTGGGTGCCTTGTCTTGTAGGTCACCATATCTGATTTTTCACCGTGATCGGGCGGGTTCTTAGAACACGTCCCGGGTATTTACCTAAGGTGGTGTCTTCTTCCCACCTTAATCAGGAGATTGTGGTTCCGGCCTTTGCCTCTCCTGATTTGTCTTCCAAAGAATGGTCTTTGGATGTGGTACAAGCTCTCCGTATCTACGTGAAGAGAACTGCCTCCATCAGGAAGTCGGATTCTCTCTTTGTACTGTTTGGTTTTCACAAACATGGCTGGCCTGCTCACAAGCAGACCTTGGCCAGATGGATTAGAATGGTGATTGCAAATGCTTACGTACAGGCTGGTCACCCAGCTCCTGCTACTATTAAGGCCCATTCTACTCTAGTGTTGGACCTTCTTGGGCGGCCCGTGGTGCGACTCTTGAACAGTTGTGCAAGCCGGCTACATGGTCCTCAGTGAACACGTTCATAAGGTTCTATGCCTTCGATACTTCCGCCTCCCAGGATGCTTCCTTTGGACACCGGGTTCTTGTGCACGCTACAGTGCGTCCCCTCCCATAAGGAACTGCTTTAGGACATCCCCGATGTTAATCCTTGTGGAGCCCAGTGTGCCCCGCAGCAGAAAACGAGATTTATGGTAAGAACTTACCATTGTTAAATCTCTTTCTGCGAGGTACACTGGGCTCCACAAGGCGCCCACCCTGACGCACTTGGCTTCTTTGGGTTGGTATGGCATTAGCCGCTGACACCCTCTCCTGTGGTGAGTGTGGTGTATGTGGCTACTAACGATTGTCGTCTCTTTTATCTGCTACTGCATTGGGCTGGTTAACAAAACTGAGCTCCTGTGCACAGAGGCGGGGTGATATAGGAAGCGGCGCTATGCATCTTGGGAAGAAGGTCAAAGCTTTGAGCCTGTTGGTGCCTCGGATCAAGATCCTACTCTACACCCCGATGTTAATCCTAGTGGAGCCCAGTGTACCTCGCAGAAAGAGATTTTACAACGGTAAGTTCTTACCATAAATCTTGTTTTTGTTCAAAAGTAAGTACCGTGTGTGTATATCCCTCTTCAGAATGTTACATTAATGATAAGTGGAGTACAGTAAAGTTAAAAGAGATGGTATTGGATGATAAACTACATGAGTGATTATAAAGTATGCCTATCAAATCTAATGTATATGGCCACAACTCCAGAGTGCCATTTAGATGAATGTAATAACTGTCCAGGTACTGATCAGTTAAAGGAACACCTGATGAATAAATTACAAGCTGAAATGGTAGAAAAAAATACTTGACTTGGCGTATGTGAGCAGTGTCGCCGCCCAGGGGGTGGCACAGTTGCTGTCCCATGGTACCTGCATTTGGCTTGTAGGGTGCCTGGAAAAGCATTCTTCTTGCTAGTCTTGGCCTCTTGATGACTTCATGTGTATGGGAGCAGGTACAACACAGGCCGTATTTTAGTTCTGCTTTTGTCCTAATATAATGTGCCATACCTCCCAACATTTGACAAACGGTGAGTGACCGTGGGCAAAAGGGGGCGTGGCCTATGTGGAAGGGGGCATGACTTCGCAGGAGTACCGTGATCGCAAGCCACGCCACCGTTTTCGTCACTGAGGGGGCATGCCCAGCGCTTTGTGAGCTGCTGGCATGCCCTCTCTTCATCTGTCTCCCGTGGATAGATGCTGTGCACATGCACACAGCGTCTATTCACCACTGCCCTACATCTGAGCAGCGAGTGCAGGAGCCTCCCAACTGTGCCCCACCCCGCAGGACACTGGGAGGTATGATGTGCTACAGATAAACAATGGGTATCAACTGACTGGTGCAGTTTTGAAACATTTACCAAAAGCTATGAAGATTTTGTCAACACTTTCCATGAACAAATCCTATCGTTGAAGAAGAAAAAAAAGAAAAAAACAGAATGAGGCTGCCATCAGTGTATACTTCTCAGAAAACCTTTTATTTTGTAGTACAGATTGGAACTCAGTCCTTTCATGGGAACAAAGGAATGGTACATCCCATTACAATATAGTACAGGGATCCAGATAAAATCAAGTACAAAAGTTTTTTATTCATTTCTGAGTGCTGGATACATCGAATAGTAGCTGTACACTTGTTTTAGAAACAACGGATTTCATTTCTCAACAGCAATGTGCTGCTAATACTGCAAACAGTTTGCTACTTTTCTGATGGGTCATCTGCACAGTACAAGAACAAGAAAGTTTTATCCAACCAACCAATAGCAAACACACCAATGTTTTAGTTTTAATTTTCTGTACCAAGGGTCAGCAACACCAGGCATGCAAGCCAGAAGCCGCACATGGGACTGTTTTTAGTATCACACCAAAGGTACAGAAGATATACCAGCTAGGACTAATAAGTAAGTCCCAGACTTAAATTTAGTCTTCAGTATCTTATAATTCAAATTATTAATTCAGTTATAGATGGCAAACAATACCAATAAGTCTTAACCGACTAATTCACCACTTTCACCAACTGCTTGAGTCTAACATTCTCACTGCATTATTTCCCCCAATTTAGAGTTGTAAGAATTTAAATGTATTTCATATTTGGTATGAATAAAAACAATATGTTATGGTAAAACTTACCTTCATTAACTCTTTTTCTTCGAGGTCCATGGGATCCACGGAGTTAACCTTGGGGTATGGCTGGTGGAGACCAGGACTGGCACAGAGCAGCAAAGCTTGTGAACCTCCTAGGATGCACTGGGCTCCTCTCCCCTCATAACCCACCCCCATGCTCAGGCACTTCAGTTTTAGTTAATAAGCCCAAAGCAGGAGCTGGAGAGAGGCGAGAAGGAAGAATGGTACACACAGGAAATCACAATCTCAAAAAGAAGGGACAGGAACTGGTGACCTTAAAGGCAACCCATTGAAGCTAGGTGCGTCAGGGTGGGTGCCCTGTGGATCCCATGGACCTCGAAGAAAAAGAATTAATGAAGGTAAGTTTTACCATAACTCTTTTCTTCTTCGGGGTCCATGGTCTCCACAGGGCTAACCTTGGGATGTCCCAAAACAGTTTTAATAGGGAGGGAAAGCTCCTAAGCTGAAAGGAGGACATTGCAGCCAAAGGATGCATCCTGAGAGGCAAACGTATCAAAGGCACAGAACCTAAGAAACATGTGGGCAAAAGACCACGAAGCAGCCTTGCTTAATTGTTCAGCAGTCGCTTCATGGTGTGCTGACCACGAAGGGCCAGTTCTGGTGAAATATCAAAAAGGGGGACTGACAGGAGATAGCTCCCAATTCAGAGACTCTTCGAGCTGAATGCTGAAGCGATGGCCAGTAGAGAATCTTTGCAGTTAACCACTTAAGGTCCACCGTTTCCAATGTTTCAAAAGTAGTCCATTTTAAGGCCCAAAAAAACAAAGACAGATCCCACGGAGCAACCAGAGGGGCGAATGGAGGCTGTATCTGGAGTACCCCATGGAGGAAGGTATGCACATCTGGCAAGGGGGCCAGCCTCTGCTGGAATCAGATGGACAAGGCCGAGACCTGGACCTTCAGAGAAGCCAGGCGAAGAGCCATGGTTAGGCCCATCTGTAAGAAGGCCAACAGCCAAATAATCCTAAGGACTTTAGAATTGTAGTTATGATGACCACCCCACTAAAATTAGGAGTACCAGATACAGTAATTTATATGTGCTGAGGTTGGTTTCTGAGCCAGAAGCATAAGTTGAACCACCGCCCCGAAAAAGCTTTTGTCCTTTAGGAGGGATGTCTCAAGAGCCACGCAGTCAAAGACAAGCATGGCAGGGCCCTTGAGAGAGCAGGTCCAGATGGAGAGGTAGAGGGAAGGGCTCTTCTATGGAGAGACATTGAAGATCCATGAACCAGTGGTGTCTCGGCCATGCTGGAGACACGAGGATGAGCGTGCTGCCATCCTCCTTGAATTTGCAAAGCACTCTGGGAAGGAGAGACCGGCGAGCGGAATCCCGGCGGCCAGCATACCGGCGCTGGGATCCAGATCATCGGCATGCTGGCAGCGGGACAAGCGCAAATGAGCTCCTTGCGGGCATGGTGGCGAGCTACGTGCTCCACACTTTATTCTCCCTCCAGGGGGGTCGTGGACCCCAACAGAGGCCGTTGTCGGTATGCCGGGTGTCAGGATTCCGGCGCCAGTATACTGAGCGCCTGGATCCCAACAGGCGGCATACTGAATGCCACCCCTGTAGAAGGTTCTGAGCTATTTGAAGGGCCCAGTACACTGCCCAAAGTTCCAGGACATTGATTGGAAGATCCCTTTTCGACTTCGGACCAGTACCCCTGTAAGGAGTGACTGCCTGTGACGGCTCCTCACACCCGGAGACTGGTATCCATGGTGAGAAGCGCCCAGTGAGGAATCCAGAATGGTCGCCCTTTGTCCAGGTTGGATGTGTGGAGCCACCATGAGAGCGATGCTTGAATATCCTGCGGTAGTATCAATGTTTGAAATTTGATCAGTTGTGTTAGACCATTCCATGTGGAGAGTATCAGGTGCTGTAGAGGCATGGAGTGAAACAGGGCTTATTCCACCATGTCGAAGGTGGATACCATGGAACCTAGGGCCTGCATTACCGAATGGATCAAGACCCAATGCTGGTGAAGTAGATTGTGTATACGCAACTGTGCTGCTGCCACCTTGTCTTGAGGAAGGAAGATGAGTTGTATGTGGGTGTCCAGCAGTGCGCCAATATGGAGCATCCTTTGAGATGGGATGAGCTAGGATTTGGCCCAATTGATCAGCCATCCGTGATCCTCCAGGAATGACATTGTCACTTGTAAGTGATGGTACAGTACCTCCTAGGATTGTGCCAAAAGGAGGAGGTTGTCTAGGTAAGGGAGTATTCAAATTCTTTGTTGCTGGATATGGGCCACCATCACTGCTATGAGCTTGGTGAACACCCTGGGAGCTTTGGACAGGCCGAAAAGGTAGGGTCTGGAATTGGAAATGCTGAAGCAGGTCGGCAATCAGAGATATTGCTGATGAAAGGGTGCTATAGGTACATATAGGTGCGCATCCTGGATATCCAGGGAAACCATATAATCCCCAGGGGTGTAGTATGGTATGCCGGCGGCCGGGCTCCCGGCGACCAGCATAACGGCGCCGGGAGGCCGACCGCCGGCCTACTGACAGCGTGGCGAGCGCAAAGGAGCCCCTTGCGGGCTCGCTGTGGGCACAGTGGCACGCTACGCTATGCACGCCACGCTATTTATTCTCCCTCCAGGGGGGTCGTGGACCTCCACGAGGGAGAATATCTGTCGGGATTCCGGCGCCAGTATACTGTGCGCCGGGATCCCGACATTCGGCATACAGAAGACCACCCATCCCCAGGATGCATAGCTAGGACAATGGAGTGGAGGGTTTCCATTCAAAACTTGGGTACCTTGAGGCATTTGTTCAGCAACTTTGTATTTAGAATAGGATGATTGGCCCTGGCCCTGTTGAGACAGTGGGACAGGAATGATGACACCCGGAGTGAAGTACACCCTGCAGGGCCTGAGCTTTGCCAGGGTCTGTCGGTGGAGTGGTGGGATTGTATTATCTGGGGCGGCGCTTTAGCAAGGAGAGAGCATACCCGTGAGAGACCATTTCTTGGACCGAGGCATCTGTTGTGATTTGACACCATGCGTTGGCGAACTAAAGAAGTTGGCCTCCCACCCTGGGGTCCTCCAGGGGGAGGCCCGTCCCATCAGGCTGAGGGTTTATTCTCTGGCTTGGTAGTTGGATGTCTAGTCACCTAGGCTTGCTTGGTTTTGGGTTTGGGGGCCTTGACTGTCTGCGATAGTCGTGGAAAGGTCTGACCTTTGGGCCATACTCTGTGGACGAAAGCCCTAGGCCGCACTGAAGAAGACAAGTTAGGCAAGCTGTCTTGGAGGTTGCCAGTTTCTCGACAATTCTGTCCAGTTCCAGGCCACATAGGAAATTGCCCGTGTATGGCAGAGCTTCCAGGGCCTTCTTGGCGTCCGAATACACCTTCCAGGAACAGAGCCACACTATGTGGCATGCTGCAATGGAAACAGCAGAAGCTTTGGAGGATTACAAAACAGAATCCAAAGCAGCTTGACCAATGTAATAGGGTAGCATCCCTGATATTGGCAAGAAGAGACAATTGTTCCGTGGTAGGCTCAGAAGTGAAACTGTGTTCAAGGTTGTCAGCCGATATTTCTATGGCTTTAGCTACCCAGGCTGGAGCTGTAATCGGTCTGGCTGTGGCTCCTCTCAGGAAGTACAGAGATTTAAGACATGCATCCAGTTGTCTATCCGGCAGTTACTTAAGTGAGGACGCAGTCGAGATGAGGAGGATGGAACTTTTAATTAAATGTGTCACATGACCATCTACCGGAGGTAGATTTTCCCATTTTGCACAATCCATTTCGGGTAATGGGTAAAAGGAGCTGAGCCTTTTAGGAACCATAGTTTTTTTTAGCAGGACTTTTCCAAACCTCATTTCTAGCTTCTGAGAAGTGATCCGAGTGTGGAAACTCCGCTAATACTACTTTCTGCCACATGATCAGAGGATCCTTAGACAGAGGGGCTGGTTCTGCATCCTATAAGTGAAGTGAGAATTTTACCGCCCTAATTAATGCAGCCACATGAAACTTTTGGTTTACATGCTCGTCCCCTGAGAGGGATTCTGCATCAGAAACCTAAGCCTGATCTGCAGGAACAAAGGATTTTTCAGAATCAGATAGTGGCATAGACTGTGAGGAAGGCACAGTACGTGTAGTTGCAGTAGGTACAGGCAGTGCTACTTGGCCCTGTACTAAATAGCCAAACTCTGTACAGAGTTAGAGAATGAGTCTAACCATGGTGGAGGGATGGGTGGGGCTGCAATGGTCTGATAAACAGGCTGCAAAGGCTGCTGAAATCACATAGGGGGAGCCATGGTGGGCTGTACAGGCTGTGGTAGACCCATAGGGGGAGCCACATGTGGGGTAGCAATATGGTCAGCAATCTTAGTAGATTAGAAAAGCTCGCCTATGGAGGCTCTTATGCTGGCACTGGGGGAGCTGAGGTGCTCAGGTGCACCAGACAAGCTGTGCACTGACCATCCTGTGATAAATCCTGAGGTAAAACCTCCATGTTACAGGTACCAGATGCTACCAGAGCAGGAGCCCCAGTCTGCTTAGCTTTGCTAAGTCATGGCTCCTTACTTAATATATCTAAGCTAAGAGCTACCGACCTTGGAGCAACCCCATAGTGCTCCATATGGCATATCATGACCTGCACCTTCTCCTAATGCAGGATCCTATCTGCCACCTCACAACAGACATATATAGTGGTAGATGCTCAATTAGCTTAATGATATCACTCAGATGCTTGCAAGGGAGGGGTAAAATGGAGGTGTGGGGTGAGGTGCCCCTGGATTGGCTGGGCTGGATGGCTCTAGTGTGGCATACCTTTACATTCTATTAACATTTATCACTTACTATTTTCTTCACTAACACTATTTCTTTATTTTAATTACATCTCATTATTTTTGTATCACTTTCTGTATGTAGCTGCGTCTTACTAACACTAATTTATTAACACTATAGTGTTTTCACTAGTATGCTGCCCTGGACTTTCTGGCTTATGCTGATTTTTAGGGTGCCGCACCCTGCACCTAGATATAGCACTAGGAACCCCCAATATACAGAGAGGCCTTGACGTGGCTTGGGAGCTTATTCATACATTTGCGCAAATATATTTAACCAAGATCTCTGAATTCTAATATTGTGTAGGATTTAAATCTGGTTACTGTCATCATTCAGGGTACTGGGGGAAACAAAATGCTTTTAAACCCAAAACATACCAGTATTCAAGGGGGCACACAATAAGAGAGATAATACAGAGAAAGCAAAATCTGGTAGGATGCAGCGCTGTATACATCCTGTGGTGAGGGGAGATATACAGGGAGAATCAGCCCAACTCTCCTGGAGACCTGCAGAGCTTTCAGCTATGACTGGCCAGCGTCTGTGTGAAGGAGGATGAGGGAGGAGCAGCCCAGGGCAGGAAGACTGCAGTGGAATGGCACCCTGGGCTGGTGGAAGGGCCGCTGGGGAAGTGCTGACCTCCTCTGTGCTGACTTAAACCACTGGTACTCCTGGCCTGTAAAGGGTCCCCAGATCCAGTATATATATCTTGCCCTGGTGGTCTAGTGCATCTGCAGGGCATGCCATGGTTGTGGAGCACGTCAGCACCGCCGATCCATCTCCCGGGACCATCAGCATAAGGATTGCGCAGTGTGCGGGTCCTGCAAGTGCGAACTCGCCTTACCTGTCCCCCTTTGCATCCAGTGCAGTCCTTTGGGTGTCCCCTGTGCTTCCTGCTAATAGAAATATGCCACGGAGTCCCTCTGAAATCACTGACCCACTCGTAGTGTCGTGGCTCAGAGGGGGTGTAGAAGCAACATTGCTGTTGTCCCTTGGATTGCCAGGTGCTGAATGCTCAAAAAAGAAATGAGAAATAAAATAAAAAATTAAAAGCTTGGGCTGTATTGCTGCAGCCCCTGTTCAGTGGTGACCGGTTTCTGCTAGCACTGACAAAAACTCAAGTGCCTCTACATGGGGGCGGGGTATGAGGGGAGAGAAGCCCAGTGCATCCTAGGAGGCTCACGAGCTTTGCTGTTTGGTGCCAGTGCTGGTCACCATCAGCTATACCCCAAGGTTAACCCTGTGGAGACCATGGACTTCGAAGAAGAAAAAGTGTTGTATTTATACACAGACTGTTAAGCCCCTTTCACATCTCCAATGCCGGATCCCACCTGGGAATTGGAAACAGGTCCTTTCCGGGTGGGAACCGGCATTGGAGCCTAAGCTCTGCTTGGCTTCCCGACCTGGCAATATGCCGGGTCGGTTGCCATAGCGGCGGGCGGAGCCGGCAAAAGGGGGGGGGGGGGCGCTGGGAAATGAGCTCATCTCAGTGCCGCCTTTCTCTATGCAGTAAACGGGTCCCGGGTCAAGTCGACCCGGGAACCCGCTGTCACAACTGAGGGCCTGAGCTGACGGGAGGCAGCCTCAGTTGTAGGGGCTGAGATGTACCGGAACCTGGGAGGTTGTATCAGACCCCTGGACATGTAAGTAACATGAATAATAACTGCCCGAAGGCGTGACCACGACAACTTAGATAAAAGTCAATGATGTTTATTATGACAACTCCGCAACACAGCAGCAGTAAAAGAAAACGTAAAAGTCAGCAAATAATAAATACAGTTCCTGGGTACTACAGGATGGCAGGAGCCACAGGGCACTGGTAGTGTGAGATAGTTCTTATGATCTTCTAGATGGAAAGTCCTTACCAGGCCCGACTGTAGTAATGGAGATAACCCAGGATTGTGCCAGCTGGTGTTCCAGGAAAAGCTGGGTTGCTGAAGGTAAAACAGCTGCTGTGGATACTGGCTGGAACCAGACTGTTGTTAGCACGGAGTGGATACTGGCTGGAACCAGTTAAATAATAAATGAACTTGGGAGCGATGAAATATGAACTGAAATGTAGAACTTAAGAGCGGAGAAATAATAATACCGGTGGAGAGTGGTAAAGTGTAGAAAGGACACCGGCCCTTTAAGGGAAGCTGTACTCTGCTGGAAGCTGAGCTGGAAGCAGGTAATGTTGTAGCTGGAAACAGATGAATCCACAATGGATTGGAGAGTCAGGCTACACCGCAGGTGGAATGCTGGTGCGGGTCTCTATGGTGGAAGTCTTGAGACAGGAGCTGGAACCTGGAAGACAATCACAGGAGAGAGACAAACAGGAACTAGGTTTGACAACCAAAGCACTGACGCCTTCCTTGCTCAGGCACAGTGTATTTATACCTGCAGCAAGGAAGGGATTGGCTAGGCAATTATGCAGATTAACAATACTGACAACAGATTGGAGGAAATGATCAGCTGACAGAATCCAAGATGGCTGCGCCCATGCAGACACTTGGAGGGAAGTTTGGTTTGTAATCCATGTGGTAATGAAAACAGTAATGGCGGCGCCGGCCACTGGAGACAGGAGACGCCAGGCTGACAAGTGCACATCCAACCACGCGGACACAGCGGAGGCCGCGGCTGACGTAATCGCCACTCTGACACTCTGCATGCAGAAGCTCAGGGACGGCGGCGGAGGCCGCGGGAGACGCCATGCCAGATGTAATAAGGCGTTACTGTGACAGCGTCTCAGAGAGACAGGAGAGGATGCAGGAATGTGAACATTAGGATAACAGATGGGATCCGGTCCTGGAGCGCTGAGCCAGCCTTAGGAGGCATCTGATGGGTAAGAAATGGCGTCCAGATACCCGGATCGTGACAGCACCCCCCCCTTTAGGAGTGGCCCCAGGACACTTCTTTGGCTTTTGAGGAAACTTGGAATGGAATCTCCGGACCAAGGCAGGAGCATGGACATCAGAAGCATTGGTCCATGAACGTTCCTCAGGACCATAACCCTTCCAGTCAATAAGATATTGTAGTTGACCGTAACGGTGACGTGAGTCCAGGATCTTGGCCACTTCATACTCAACGCCTCGTTGAGTTTGGACTTTCGGAGTTGGAGGAAGTGAGGAATGAAACCGATTCAAGATCAGCGGTTTCAACAGGGAAACATGGAATGTCCTGGGTATTTTTAAGAAGGGAGGCAACTGGAGTCTGTAAGCAACAGGATTGATGACTTGTTCAATCTTGAAAGGACCGATATAGCGAGGTGCAAACTTCATACTGGGAACTCTTAACCTCAAATTGTTCGTGGATAACCATACCCGATCACCCACCTTGAGAGCAGGAACTGCTCGACGCTTCTTATCCGCAAACTTCTTGTACCTGAACGATGCCTTGAGCAGAGCTGATCGTACGCTCTTCCAGATATTGGCAAACTGATGCAAGGTGATATCCACTGCGGGAACAGAAGTTGCTGGAAGCGGTTGGAACTCAGGAACTTTAGGGTGGAATCCAAAGTTAGTGAAGAATGGTGTTGAAGCAGATGAAGAATGATACTGGTTGTTATGACAGAACTCGGCCCAGGGAAGTAATTGAACCCAGTCATCTTGAGAGGAGGACACATAGATGCGGAGGAAGGCCTCCAAGTCCTGATTCACCCTCTCGGTTTGACCATTGGTCTGAGGATGGTAAGCCGTGGAAAACTTTAGCTTGACTTGGAGGACTTGACATAAACTTCGCCAGAATTTGGCTGTGAATTGAACTCCTCGATCTGAGATAATTTCTTCAGGAAGACCGTGGAGTCGGAAGATCTCTTGTATGAATACTTGAGCCAACTTGGAAGCTGACGGAAGACCGGTGAGAGGAATGAAGTGTGCCATCTTGGTGAACCGGTCAACTACCACCCAGATGGTATTGAACTTGTTGCACATGGGTAAGTCTGTAATGAAATCCATCGACAAGTGGGTCCATGGTCGACGGGGAACGGATAGTGGAACCAGTTGCCCCGCAGGCGACTGGCGGGATACTTTATGTTGGGCACACTTTGGGCAAGATGCAATAAACTCCAAGACGTCCTTTTTCAGAGTTGGCCACCAATAGGACCTAGAGATAAACTCCAGGGTTTTTTGGATACCTGTATGTCCGGCAAAACGGGAAGCATGGGCCCAATGCATGAGCTTCTTCCTTAGCATCGGCTTCACAAAACTTTTCCCTGATGGGGGCGTAGAGTCCATCCCTACCGTGGAGAATGCCAACGGATTTATAATAGGATGCTTGTCTGAAGACTCTGACTCATTTTCTTGCTCCCATGAGCGGGAAAGGGCATCGGCCTTGCGATTCTGAGAGCCCGGACAGAACTGGAGTTTAAAGTCGAACCTGGAAAAGAAAAGTGCCCATCTGGCCTGACGAGGGTTGAGACATTGTGCGCCCTTCAGGTATAAAAGGTTCTTGTGGTCTGTAAGTATGGTGATTAAATGAGAAGCTCCCTCCAACAGATACCTCCACTCTTCTAGAGCGAGCTTGATGGCTAGCAACTCCTGGTCGCCAATGGCATAGTTGCGCTCAGCTGGGGAGAACTTCCGGGAGAAGAAACTGCAAGGATGTAAATGGCCATCTTTAGCCCTCTGAGATAACACCGCTCCTACTCCAACGGAGGAGGCATCCACCTCTAGGATGAAAGGAGAGTCGATGTCAGGCTGTTTCAGGACAGGCGCAGAGATGAACCTCTGTTTTAAAAGATGAAAAGCTTGCATGGCTTCTTCAGACCACTTGGACGGGTTAGCACCCTTCTTGGTGAAAGCAGTAATAGGCGCCACAATGGTGGAAAAGTCTCGTATAAACTTTCGGTAATAATTGGCGAACCCTAAGAACCTCTGGACCCCTTTGAGGGTTAAGGGTACCGGCCAATTCTGAATTGCTTGTAGTTTCTCAGGATCCATCTCTAGTCCGGAACCGGACACAATGTACCCTAGAAACGGAATGGACTTGACTTCAAAGACGCATTTTTCTAATTTGCAATAGAGATGATTGACACGGAGACGGGACAGAACCTCTTTAACCCAAAAACGATGTTCCTCTAAATCGTTGGCAAAAATGAGGATATCGTCTAGATAGACCACGACATGACGGTATAGAATGTCTCTGAAAATCTCATTGACAAAATGCTGGAAGACAGCTGGAGCATTGCTCAATCCGAAGGGCATGACGAGGTACTCATAATGTCCGTCACGGGTGTTAAAGGCGGTCTTCCACTCGTCACCCTCACGGATCCGGATGAGATTGTATGCACCTCGCAAGTCCAGCTTTGTAAAGATGGTAGCTCCGCTAACTCTGTCAAAGAGCTCAGTAATCAGGGGTAAAGGATAACGGTTCTTGATGGTAATGTCGTTCAAACCTCTGTAGTCGATGCACGGCCGCAGACCACCATCTTTCTTTTTTACAAAAAAGAAGCCTGCACCGGCTGGGGAAGAAGAAGGTCGAATGAACCCCTTTGCTAGGTTCTCTTTAATGTATTCCTCCATAGAATGCGTCTCAGGCAGAGACAACGGATAAGTTCGGCCTCGAGGTGGAACCTTCCCTGGAACGAGATCAATCGGGCAGTCCCATTCTCTATGAGGAGGAAGGATATCAGCAGAAGCTTTACTGAACACATCCGTGAAATCTTGATATGGAGGAGGTGGAACATCAGACGACCTGGGGGAGGAAGAACAGACAGGCAATACTTTAAACAAACATGTCTCTGCACAGGAGGAACCCCATGCCAGGATTTGCGTAGTCATCCAATCAATTGTAGGATTGTGAAGACGGAGCCATGGAAGGCCCAGGACCACAGGATGTGTGGCTCTTGGAATCACTAAAAGTGAAATAAGTTCGGAATGAAGAACTCCCACTCTCAGACGAACTGGTAGAGTCCTTAGAGCAATAACAGTATCAAAAATTTTACTGCCATCCACGGCAGTTAAGGAAAAGGAGGAAGGAAGTCTCTCGGTGGGTAGGGACCACCGTTTAACATAGGCTTCAGTAATAAAGTTCCCAGCTGCTCCGGAATCAAGGAGAGCAATGACGTTCCGATAACGTTGAGCAACTTGAAGCGAGACTGGGAGATTACAATCATGAGGAGATGGAGAGGAGATCATTACTCCTAGCCGGCCCTCTCCTGGGCGAGCTAGGGTTTGGAGTTTTCCCGGACGTTCGGGACAGGCATTGATGGTGTGAGACGGAGCTGCACAGTAAAGACAAAGAGACTCAGAGAGACGTCTTCGGCGCTCAGCAGGAGTTAAACGGGAACGGCCAATTTGCATGGGCTCATCTTTAGATGGTGACAGTTGACGAGGAGGAGGAGCAGAAGATTTTGGAGCAGATGATCTTCCACGCTCAGTTGCTCTCTCTCTGAAACGTAAATCAACTTTCGTGCAGAGTGAGATTAGCTCATCTAACTTAGAAGGTAAGTCTCTGATAGCTAACTCATCTTTAATAAGCTCAGATAAGCCATGCCAGAATGCAGCATACAGGGCCTCGTCGTTCCATGCCAGTTTGGATGCCAGGATCTGGAACTGTATCAGATATTGTCCTACAGTACGTGACCCCTGGCGTAAACGGAGAATCTCGGATGAAGCTGAGGTTACCCGGCCTGGCTCGTCGAAGATGCGCCTGAATGTTGACACGAATGCAGTGTAAGAAGATAGCAGGGTGTCGGACCTCTCCCATAACGGTGATGCCCAGTCAAGGGCAGAGCCACTGAGAAGAGAGATGATGTAGGCAATTTTTGTACGGTCACTGGGAAAATTGCCAGGTTGTAGCTCAAACTGAATCTCACACTGGTTGAGAAATCCCCTGCAGAATCTTGGAGATCCGTCAAATTTTGCTGGCGTTGGAAGATGAAGACGTGGAGCAGAAATGGGTAAGGTGGGTGGGGTTATAGCTGGAGTCACTGTGGTTGACGCACCAGATGCGCCTGATCCACGGAGAGTTGTCTGAATCCCATCCAGCCGAGTAGAGAGATCCTGGAGACAGCGGATGATGTGGCCCTGTGCAGCCTCCTGATGTTCTAGTCGGGCTGCCAGTTCTTGCATCGGCCTGGCCGCTTGATCCTGGTCTCCGGCTGGATTCATTAGGTCAGTGCTTACTGTCACAACTGAGGGCCTGAGCTGACGGGAGGCAGCCTCAGTTGTAGGGGCTGAGATGTACCGGAACCTGGGAGGTTGTATCAGACCCCTGGACATGTAAGTAACATGAATAATAACTGCCCGAAGGCGTGACCACGACAACTTAGATAAAAGTCAATGATGTTTATTATGACAACTCCGCAACACAGCAGCAGTAAAAGAAAACGTAAAAGTCAGCAAATAATAAATACAGTTCCTGGGTACTACAGGATGGCAGGAGCCACAGGGCACTGGTAGTGTGAGATAGTTCTTATGATCTTCTAGATGGAAAGTCCTTACCAGGCCCGACTGTAGTAATGGAGATAACCCAGGATTGTGCCAGCTGGTGTTCCAGGAAAAGCTGGGTTGCTGAAGGTAAAACAGCTGCTGTGGATACTGGCTGGAACCAGACTGTTGTTAGCACGGAGTGGATACTGGCTGGAACCAGTTAAATAATAAATGAACTTGGGAGCGATGAAATATGAACTGAAATGTAGAACTTAAGAGCGGAGAAATAATAATACCGGTGGAGAGTGGTAAAGTGTAGAAAGGACACCGGCCCTTTAAGGGAAGCTGTACTCTGCTGGAAGCTGAGCTGGAAGCAGGTAATGTTGTAGCTGGAAACAGATGAATCCACAATGGATTGGAGAGTCAGGCTACACCGCAGGTGGAATGCTGGTGCGGGTCTCTATGGTGGAAGTCTTGAGACAGGAGCTGGAACCTGGAAGACAATCACAGGAGAGAGACAAACAGGAACTAGGTTTGACAACCAAAGCACTGACGCCTTCCTTGCTCAGGCACAGTGTATTTATACCTGCAGCAAGGAAGGGATTGGCTAGGCAATTATGCAGATTAACAATACTGACAACAGATTGGAGGAAATGATCAGCTGACAGAATCCAAGATGGCTGCGCCCATGCAGACACTTGGAGGGAAGTTTGGTTTGTAATCCATGTGGTAATGAAAACAGTAATGGCGGCGCCGGCCACTGGAGACAGGAGACGCCAGGCTGACAAGTGCACATCCAACCACGCGGACACAGCGGAGGCCGCGGCTGACGTAATCGCCACTCTGACACTCTGCATGCAGAAGCTCAGGGACGGCGGCGGAGGCCGCGGGAGACGCCATGCCAGATGTAATAAGGCGTTACTGTGACAGCGTCTCAGAGAGACAGGAGAGGATGCAGGAATGTGAACATTAGGATAACAGATGGGATCCGGTCCTGGAGCGCTGAGCCAGCCTTAGGAGGCATCTGATGGGTAAGAAATGGCGTCCAGATACCCGGATCGTGACACCCGCTTACTCTGCCTCTGACCATGTGTTCAACCCGGTTAT